>NW_026015068.1:0-7500 GCF_020379485.1 Brassica napus
CCATGCAAGCGCGAAAATTTAAGTTAGGGGCAAAAACGCGTCCAACCGGAAATTCGCCGAAAAATAACCCCGGAAAAGTTCACCGTGGACAATCCGGAACCGATCGACCTCAAGCCCTCACCTCGATACGAATGTTGGACCGAACAGTCCAACACTACGTACCCGAACCGTTCGGGTACTGGGGGGTAGGAGGCTCAAGAGAGTGCCTACCCCTTATATATACAAAACGCTTTTTTCAGTCTGTCACCAGTAGACATTGTTGTGTTCCGGGAGTATTTTTAATGAAAAAAAAAAATACTTCGAATTTGAATCTGATTTTTGCATGCTTCATAAGGATGGTTAAAGCTATTTTCTGGTAAATTTTCATAAATTTCTTTTTGCCTAACCATGTCTTTTGCATGCTACAAAGGTCGGAGTTTCGTGGTCTAAACGGATGTCTACAGCAACTTTGATCAACACTTGACATCCTAAACTCTTTGTTGACATATTTTTGATGTTTCCTTTCAGAAAACTTTCTTCAAAAATATTAATTTTTGCATTTTTGCTTCTCGGGTGATTTTGGGGCTGTCCGTGGGTGATTTTGGCCCACGTGGGCTGTCTCTTCAGTACACACGGATGTCCGTGTGTGTCCGTCAGCACACACAGGACGTCCGTGGCCGTCCGTCAGCACACACAGGACGTCCGGCTGTCCATCAGTACACATATCAGCACGCTCTGTGGACTGTTCGGGTGATTTTGGCCCACGTGGGTTGTCTGTTCAGTACACACAGGACGTCCGTCAGCACACGCAGGACGTCCGTGGCTGTCCGTGTGTGTCCGTGTGTCCGTCAGTGCACACAGGACGTCCGTCAGCACACACAGGACGTCCGTCAGCACACGCAGGACGTTCGTGGCTGTCCGTGTGTGTCCGTGTGTCCGTCAGTGCACACAGGACGTCCGTCAGCACACACAGGACGTCCGTCAGCACACGCAGGACGTCCGTCAGCACACGCAGGACGTCCGTGGCTGTCCGTGTGTGTCCGTGTGTCCGTCAGTGCACACAGGACGTCCGTCAGCACACACAGGACGTCCGTCAGCACACGCAGGACGTCCGTCAGCACACGCAGGACGTCCGTGGCTGTCCGTGTGTGTCCGTGTGTCCGTCAGCACACGCAGGACGTCCGTCAGTACACACAGGACGTCCGTCAGCACACAAAGGACGTCCGTGGCCGTCTGTCAGCACACACAGACGTCCGTCAGTACACAGAGGACGTCCGTGGCCGTCCGTCAGCACACACAGGGCGTCCGTCAGCACACGCAGGACGTCCGTGTCTGTCCGTGAGTCCGTCAGTACACACAGGACGTCCGTCAGCACACACAGGACGTCCGTCAGTACACACAGGACGTCCGTCAGCACACACAGGACGTCCGTGGTCGTCCGTCAGTAAACATATCAGCATGCTGGCCCTTCCTGTGGACTGTTCGGGTGATTTTGGCCCACGTGGGCTGTCTGTTCAGTACACACAGGACGTCCGTCAGCACACGCAGGACGTCCGTGCCTGTCCGTTAGCACACACAGACTGTCCGTGGACTGATCCGTGTACTGAACTCATATCAGCATGCTGACCACACATATCAGCATGCTGGCCCTTCCCGTGGACTGTCCGTGTACTGATTTTGGACAACTGATGCACCATGTCAGTATACATATCAGCATGCTGGCCCTTCCCTGGACTGATCCGTGTACTGATCCGTGTACTGATCCGTGTACTGAACTCATATCAGCATGCTGACCTTCAGCTGCTGGCCCTTCCGTGGACTGTCCGTGTACTGATCCGTGTACTGATCCGTGTACTGAACTCATATCAGCATGCTGACCACACATATCAGCATGCTGGCCCTTCCCGTGGACTGATTCGTGCACTGATCCGTGTACTGATCCGTGTACTGAACTCATATCAGCATGCTGACCACACATATCAGCATGCTGGCCCTTCCCGTGGACTGTCCGTGTACTGATCCGTGTACTGATCCGTGTACTGAACTCATATCAGCATGCTGACAACACATATCAGCATGCTGGCCCTTCCCGTGGACTGTCCGTGTACTGATCCGTGGACTGATCCATGTACTGAACTCATATCAGCATGCTGACCACACATATCAGCATGCTGGCCCTTCCCGTGGACTGTCCGTGTACTGATTTTGGACAACTGATGCACCATGTCAGTACACATATCAAATGCTGGCCCTTCCCGTGGACTGATCCGTGTACTGATCCGTGTACTGATCCGTGTACTGAACTCATATCAGCATGCTGACCACACATATCAGCATGCTGGCCCTTCCCGTGGACTGTCCGTGTACTGATCCGTGTACTGAACTCATATCAGCATGCTGACCACATATATCAGCATGCTGGCCCTTCCCGTGGACTGATCCGTGTACTGATCCGTGTACTGAACTCATATCAGCATGCTGACCACACATATCAGCATGCTGGCCCTTCCCGTGGACTGTCCGTGTACTGATCCGTGTACTGATCCGTGTACTGAACTCATATTGTCATGTCCCCGATCCTGGATAGGATCGTCCGGACGGACTGCGGTGCAAGGAAACGCACCAGTCAGGTCACATGACCCAAGGACAAGCGTGTCATGGTCTTGAATGAAGGTTAAGGGCATCAGTCAGCTGAGACTTAACCAGGATACGATGGAAACAAGGGTAAAGGAGCTGGGTGAGTGTTTAGGCAGCTGGACGAGTGTTGGTGAGTTCAATCAGCTCGGTTCAGCTGGTATTCAGTTCACCATGATCTGTTCAGCTCACAGGAGCTGGTGGACTAGCTCACTCAGCTGGGAACAGCTGGAGGTCAGCTCATTCCGGTGAACGGTGCGTTCTGGTTCGGATCAGTGTGGGCGAGTCCGGGACGGTTACCGGGCGAGCCGATGGTCCGGGTGCAGGACGGTTTGACCAAATGGGTCTTAGGCTTGGGACAGGGAGCGGGCAAGCTCCCAGAGTGTGAGCTGAGGCTCAGTGATCGATTTGCCAAGGGAGAGAAGGGGAAGGCTTGACTCCACTCTCAAAGCATGAACAGCCTTGAAGATGGATGCAGTATAGAAACTGGTTTCATGGAAGTTCCATGGAAGGAGTGATGGTCACGAACCATGGTTAGATCTTATCAATACTGGAAGTATGTGAAAAGGGTTTGATGAAGGCGTGCTAGGAAGCATGGACGCCCCTGATGAGGTAACAGGTGGGGACTGCAGACCATTGGGCATAGTCTGGTACACTATGGGCTGATCTGGTCCTGCAGTTACACCTTACTCTGTTTTATGATTATTAATCATATTATTCCTTGTTCTTATGATTGAGATTGATTATTAGACATAGTAGCACTGAACCATGGCTTGGCCGGTTCAGAAGAACCCTCCATGGCCTTGGTTTGGCAGCTAAGTCCGGATCTCCTACTTCCTGATGGATTTATGGTGATCTGACTTTGGAATCCTCTTAGTGGTGAATTATCATGAATTATCATGGTATTTGGGGATTTTTATCTGATTGATTTCGAGATGGTCAAGGTGGCCGGTGGGGCTGTTCTAGGTCGAGATCCATAGGATCGAGATCGGTTCTTGGAATTCTGACTTGACCATTCTCTTAGTTAAGATTTATCATGAATTATCATGAATCCTAATGAGTTTTTAGGGATTGATTTAGAGATGGTCCCTTGGGCCGGTTTGGCTGATCTTGGCCGAGATCTATGGGATGGAGCCGGTTCTGGGAAATCTGATTGGACCATTCTCTTAGTTATGATTTATCATGAATTGTCATGAATTTTAATTGATTTTTGGAGCAGGTTTGCTTGGGGTCGAAATTGCACCTGAGGGCATATTGGGGTCAGATCCTTGTGTTAGGATATCTGATCATATGTTGTGTGCTGGAACATATTGTCACTTACGATATTGATCATAAGGAATTGCTGGTTATCAACCTTGGTGTTGGTAAGGCAGGCCGTGTGTGATCTGATCATGGGCAAGGATGGACGACCTGATCCTTGGATGATGGATCAAGGTGTCTGATCTGATTGATCAAAGGATGCACCGGTGGTAAGAGCAACACTAATCAGGTTCAGTGGGACATGGTTCCATGACTGATTAGGAAGTATGAAGACTCATCAGTTCTGAGTCATGTGGGGTGGTTGGTTGATTGACTCAGGATCTGATGGGCAGTGTTAGTCTTTGTGAGGACTTGATCTGGTTAGTCCATGAGAGGACTTGGTATGATTAGTCCATGAGCTGGACTTGATATCATAAGTTGATAAGGCAAAAGGATGTGGGACAGTGCATGAACCGGTAAGGGCCAGATGCATGTCCTTAGCTGATTGAAGACTTCCCAAAGGTTACTTATGTCTGTGGGGATGGTTGGCTGAATGACTAAGTACCCAAGGAAGAGTTTATGCAGCTCGATCAGCTGGAACGGAGCAGCAAACCTCAAGTGAAGTGGTTCAGCTCAACTAGTTGGGTGAGCTAGCTAAGACAGCTAAGTCAGCTGGGACAATGAGCTAACAAGCTCCGGGAATGTGGCAAAGGATCGACCTTGGAGCTAGCTGGCAGTTGTGTTACTGACCAGTAGCTGAGGTGATCTGACCAGACAAGTGTTAGATTGGATTTAGTCCAATGGATGATAGATGTTATTCCGCTGTGCATAAGGTGAAATGATCTAAGCTAGGGAATGACTAAGGTAGTCTTGAGCTAAGATCTGAGTTAGCCCTCGCCTAAGGGCGATGTTTTTAAATAAAGGGCAAAATTTTTAGAGGTTCGGTCAGTGTATAGACCGAGCGACGTGAGGCATCGACCACGGCCTAGTCGGCCGGGATCGGGTCTTACAAGTTGGTATCAGAGCATGCTTGATCCTGTTAAGGACAGTGCTCAAAGATGTTGAGTTCCAAACCGAAATTATTTCCGAAAACTGAGATGACTTGGAACCTTAGTTGTGGTGAGCCAAGTGAGAGTTGAGGTAAGTTTGGGATTCATGCTTGTGAACGGGGAAGTTCCAAGATGAGCCGGCTTAGCCAAGATACACTCTTCCACGGCAAGACCCTGAAAACATAAAGGTTAGTTTATCTAGTTATTTGGGAATAATAGACGGATTGGATGATGGACGCAATGCAAGATCTTTGTATGGACGACCTGGACAAGGGAAGTAACATGGACCAGAGAGTGGCTTAGGTTGAAAGAAACGTGCAGCACTCTCTTGGAGGTAAATGTTATCCCTTGGTGGCCGTTCAAAACAAGTGAGCATATGCAATGTTCATGTTAGTCTAAGGGAGACGCTACATGGCTAGTACATGAGTGGGCTTGTGATCAGATGGATCAGCTTGGACTCAGTGTAAGTCAAGGTAGGATTCCTTAAGATTGAGTGAATGTAATGGATCAATTCCAAGAGGAATTAGAAACACGATGTTAAGTATCTTAGTATGATGAGGATTGAAGTATACTATCAACACTTTTGTGAATGGTATGGGACGTTCACAGATGTGTGATGCTTTGGAGAATGGTATGGGACATTTTCCAAATGTGTGATCAAACCAAGATCCTACTCATCTAAGTACTTAATGATCGGTGGTGTGGAAACACATTATTTGATACTGGAGCTACACATAGTGTTGTGAGTCCAGGAATGGTTGGAAAAGGTTTGTTCCAGTATGGAACATGGGATGGTCCTGAACGAGTGAGTGCGGCCAGAGGGCAAGTTATGAACTCACTCGGTCTGGTTAAGGACATCCCTGTGGTGATCTTGGATAGGCCGATGCCTATAGATCTGATTGTTGTCCCCCTCAAGCATCATGAAGTGATCTTGGGCATGGACTGGTTGGGAAAGTATCGGGCAACTCTAGATTGTCACCGGGGAAGGGTGCAACTTGGGAACGAGTTTGGACCCCGATTAAGTACCAAGGAATCAAGCCAACCTCTTGTAGTTTGGTGGTTTCAGCAGTCCAAGTAGTACGGATGCTTGGAAATGGTTGTGAGGCCTTTTTGGCTACCATTTACACTGATGAGGTTGTAGGGGCCTGTGACCCAGAGGGTATACCGTTGGTTCGGGAATTTCAGGATGTGTTTGGGGCACTACAGGGCATTCCCCCTGATAGGGCTGACCCATTCATCATTGAATTGGAACCTGGAACGGCCCCATTATCTAAAAGTCCATATAGAATGGCACCAGCTCAGATGGCAGAGCTGAAGAAGCAACTTGAGGAGTTGCTTGAGAAGGGGTTCATACACCCTAGTGTATCACCTTGGGGAGCACCAGTCCTATTTGTTAAGAAAAAGGATGGTAGCTTTAGGTTGTGCATTGATTATAGGGGTTTGAACAGGGTGACTGGGAAGAACAAGTACCCTTTACCCAGGATTGATGAATTGCTGGAATCATAAACCTTATTGTCCAGGAAGGACTTAAGGGAACAGAACAATCTGTTAGGACTCATGGTAGAGTGAGCAGCCTAAAGATTGGAACATGTTCACTAGGACTTGGCTGGTGCATCGAGTGGCTTGGAGATTGGTTGAATCTACTAAGACTTGAGTACTCAGTATGTTCCTAGGTACTGAATTTGATCTAGTCATGGAACTAAAGTGTTTTACATGGACTTGGTGTCTACTAGGAACGCAACCTGGAGAGTAGGGTCAGTGACACAAGTCATGTCTTTGTATGGGTGCTTGATGGACCACTTGATAAGATTTTGGGTTAAAAATCTATCAAGTGGGGAAGACTTGTTGTGTATATGATGACCAAGACATGGTCAGTGAGAAGGAACAAGGTGGGAGATGCAACGAATTGGTTAGAAAGAACCAATCGAGCATGCTCCATGTTCCGGGTACAAAAGAGTTCGTATGGAACCTTTGTCATGAGACAAGAGGTTAACACCACTGGATTCGAGGACGAATCCTTCGTAAGTGGGGGAGACTTGTCATGTCCCCGATCCTGGATAGGATCGTCCGGACGGACTGCGGTGCAAGGAAACGCACCAGTCAGGTCACATGACCCAAGGACAAGCGTGTCATGGTCCTGAATGAAGGTTAAGGGCATCAGTCAGCTGAGACTTAACCAGGATACGATGGAAACAAGGGTAAAGGAGCTGGGTGAGTGTTTAGGCAGCTGGACGAGTGTTGGTTTGAGTTCAACCAGCTCGGTTCAGCTGGTATTCAGTTCACCATGATCTGTTCAGCTCACAGGAGCTGGTGGACTAGCTCACTCAGCTGGGAACAGCTGGAGGTCAGCTCAATCCGGTGAACGGAGCGTTCTGGTTTGGATCAGTGTGGGCGAGTCCGGGACGGTTACCGGGCGAGCCGATGGTCCGGGTGCAGGACGGTTTGACCAAATGGGTCTTAGGCTTGGGACAGGGAGCGGGCAAGCTCCCAGAGTGTGAGCTGAGGCTCAGTGACGATTTGCCAAAGGGAGAGAAGGGGGAAGGCTTGACTCCACTCTCAAAGGCATGAACAGCCTTGAAGATGGATGCAGTATAGAAAC
>NW_026015068.1:22500-27500 GCF_020379485.1 Brassica napus
GGTTATTTTATTTATGGAACCGGACTCAGTTTAGCAAGGGCTAAGCTGAGATGAATTAAATTAAGACTGAGTTAATAACCTGACTAGGACTAGGGCTAGGATGCATCATGTTTTCTATTATTGCGTGTTGATATTGTTGAGTGCAGGTTCCCGTTATCTTTAAAGATAGTTTCTCAGCGGGAGGCTGGACTATCTGGGTAACGGTTTGATTGTGTTGTTTAGTATTGATATTATTGTTTACTAGTTAGTAGTAAGGGTCTTAGGCCATATAGGCCGGACTACTGGTACTATTGGTTTGTGTTGTAGAGTCGAGTGTCTAGTTAGGATCTGGAACTTTGGCTTTAGGTTAGGTTCTAGATTGAGTTTGTTTTGTTGTGAGTGTGCCGACAGTATGTGCGAAACCCGCCCATACTAGGCTTGTGTAGGGGTGATTAGTGTTTCCTCGGCCTCGTACCCAGCGGGTTCAAGGAAACCCCTTATTCGCTGGATCGGGAAGACTCAGACGAACGGTGTCATGTACTATGGCTGAGTATTACACGACGGTGTAATGTGGCAGTGACCCGAAGGACTGTGGGCTGTCGCGCGGTGACCCGAAGGACTGTGGGCCGCGGTCGGTTGAAAGTTCCTTCTTCTGGCCTTTGTGGTAGGGAGATAGGATATTGCCGATAGAGAGGAGGAACACGAAGTCACCAGGGCCCAGGTTAGAGTGTTGTGTTAGTGTGTCGTAGAGGGTTATGGAACCCTCGAGTTAGCGTAGCACCGATAACGGTGTTACGAGTTAGATCGAGTCGTAGATACTCATAGTTATTTTTGTGATTGTGGTTGATTGATTTGCTTGCAGGTTATGACATTAAGTCCTAAGTCTGGTTTAGGTACCAGATTAGGCTTGATGTGTATTTCGTTAGTGTAGGCCTGACGTTGGCCTGTATGTGTTTGAGTGATTGCTTGTGAAGGGTGGTGGATATTAAAGCTATGCGGTATCATTGGTTGGCCGATCATGTTCTTGTTTGATTGTTGGTCGATCGATTAATGATACTTGCATAGTCTAAGTGTCTAACACTACATGAGTATTGAACTCAGGCGTATATATGGTTAACTAGGGATTGTTTGTTGACTTGTTTTTATGCAGGTTCCCGTTACTTGAAGCTAGATCATGGCAGGAGGCCAAGTCTAACTTAGTAACGGTTTGCTTAGCCTTAGCTTTTATTGCATGCTAGGGATAGATTGATTGTTATTTTGGGTTGTCCGGGTTAGAGTCTAGGTTGCGGGTAGAGGCCGCCAGCTCACTGAGTAACATTAGGTTACTCATCCAACTCCGTTGTCCTTTTTGCAGGTCGCTTTAGGTAAGGATGATCGGATAGCTTGGTGCTGGACGTTAGGACCGCCGGTGTAGATTTTCATGCCTTTTGTAAACGGTATTGTGGATTTGTGTTTAGTTGACTCGATTTGGCATTAGGCCGGGACCGGTCTCGAATTATATCAATGTATGGATTTTTCTCGAATCAATAAAGTAATTGTTTTATATGCGCTTCATGAGTACTCTGATATTTGACTAGTCCGGTCTAACACAACGTTAGGTCGTAGTACGGGTTGAAAAGCCTTAGGCCTCGATCTAACGGAAAACGCTAACTCTAGGTACGGGTTGCAAAGCCTTATGCCTTGACGCAGCGGGACGAGTTAGTGGATGAACTGGTCTAGGTCGTGGAGTAAAAGTTTGTGACTCTGACCGGATCGTCCCTAACCCGTCACGTAGCGCTTCCGGACCATGGTGTTGGGTTGGACGGTCAGTCATGTTCTTGTTTGATTGTTGGCTGGCCGGTTGGCCTTTCATCTCCAACCCATGGTGTGGGTCGTCCGTCGGTCATGTTCTTGTTTGATTGTTGGCCGGTGGGTCGACCTATGCTTAGGACGGTTCGGGGGTGTTACAGAGGTGGTATCAGAGCATGGTTTCGTCCATGCTTCCGGAACTCATGATTTAATCGGTTTTAAATATTTATCGAGTCAAAAAGAGTCACAAAAGGCATTAGGGAAACCGGTCACGTCCAGCGATAGGATTTGTGGTTTTAGGAATTAGGATTGAGATAGTGGAATCTAGAACTGTTAGGTTGCTTGGGTAGAACTATTAGGTTGCTGGTTAGAATTGCGGTTAGGTTGCGTTGTTAGTATTTGCTGGGTTAGTAGATTATGTGATTAATTACTAACTTGCATGTGAGGTGTTCTTTTGAGTTGCAGCGAGTAAGTGTGTTTGTTGATCGGAACTTTAAGGGATGAAAACCTTAAAGTGGAGGGAGTTCGAGGCCAAACCCAAACCCGAAGCGAAAGAGGAGAGACAGATTCAGAGAACTGGGCTGTGGTATGGACTGGACAGATGGGAAGAAACAAGACTTCGTTGGGAAAGGACTTCATCAGTATCTGGGAAATGAGAGATCGAGGAAATGGTTGGAGTAATCAGAGGCGCAGATTGGCAAGATCGTATCATGGGAAATTAGTTGGGCAGCAAAGTAAAAACTAAGAAGAAGACGCAGTGATCATTCAAGTGAAGATTTATGAAGATGATTGTGGTGACATTGGGAAGGACACTCAAGGGACAGTGAAAGGCAGAGTGAAGAGATATGAAGACGATTATGGCGACTTTAGACAGTATACACAAAGGGACATGGGCAAGCAAAGTAAAGAGTTATGAAGACAAGTTGAGATTAAGTGAAGCATGAGAAATCAAGAAGTGAAGAAATGAAAGGATTCAAGACCGAGGAAATGCATGGAGATGTATTAAGATGGAGCGAGTTCAGAATCAGAAAATCTAGAAGAAGACTGAAGAAATCAAGGGGAGATATCTAAGGCCAACCGATAAAGAAGCACATCTAGTGATCAAGACAAAGTTATGTAACTAGGAGTTATGGAGGAGTTGTTATCAAGGTGGAGCAAGTTCAAAATCCAAAGTGTTCATGGAGACCTAAAGAAACCGAGAGAAAGGGGAGCCAGCAAAGAACCATATCTTATGACCAAGACCGCAAGACGAAGTTATTCAAAAGCTGAACATCATCACTACACATCAAGGAGGAACATTTCGTGAAGCTAAGCAATTGCGCAACTAAGAATTCGAGGACGAATTCTATTAAGGGGGGGAGAATGTGATAACCCGCCCTTTGGGATAAAATGGTCGAGAGAGCAAAAGTCAGAATCCAGAGCCGAGCTTTTGGGAATCAAAGCAATTGAAGGAATGTTAAGTTTTGATCACTTAAGACTTAACATGGATCGAAGAAAATAGAAGATTGGTCGAGAATCAACTTTCTGGTTGAGTCGCGGGCAATACAGATCGATCGGGAAATTTGAAGTACGAGAAGGTCGAAGAATGAATCGTGAGTGAAGCATGAGTTGAGATAAGCTGCTCTACCATTGTTAGAAATGTCTTAGATTGATTAGACGGCAGTTTTGGAAGAATCACATTTTTGAAGCACGACGGTTTAGAAGCTCGACGTTTTTGAAGATTGACGTTTCTTCATCGCGAAGTTTTCTCGGAATATCTTCGTATCAGTAAAATATTATTCTGAAGATATTATAAGTCGGAAGCAGGACGGGAATTAAGCAGGACGGGAAGCAAGCACGACTGGATTGAAGCACGACGGGAAAACCCGAAGTTGGGCAAAAACCCTAATTTCGGTATTACGAAATTCTTTGAGGAAGCCGGAGGCTCGGGAAATATTTTTAAAGGATATCAAACATCATCTGTAGTTTATTAAAAATATTCAGAGAATCAGAATGGGAGCGGAAAAATATTCGGGATTGATCGCGGGTCAGAAATTCACAAGAAGGGTCGAAATCGCGCAAAGGAACCGAGAAGCTCGAGGTGGCTTGATCAGAAGGGATAAGAACGTGGTGGCAACTGTCTAACCAGCTGAGTGTCAAGAGAAGCTCGAGGTGTCACCGTGCATGGAAGCTGCACATGCAGCTTGACATGTAGAAGCACGAGGTGGATCGCCAAGCACGAGATGTCGCGACGCATGGAACCGAAGCATGCTGATCGACATGTGTGAGGATGTGTGGCGCCTTGCATGAGCTCCAGTCATGCAGCCTGACATCTGGGAGGAGTGGTGGCGTCCTGCATGTGTCCTGGACATGCAGCCAGCCATGTGGAGCACGAGGTGTCGCCGTGAATGCGTCCGGAGCCATGCAGAGCGACACACGGGCTGGCACCAACCTGAAGCTGATTGGCTGGTGTCTCCTATATAAAGACCACGACCCCTTCTCATTTCATTCATCCATACCTTTCAAAAGCAAGTTAGAAAAGTGGGTTAGAGAGAGAGAAAGAAGTAGAAAAAGAAAGTAAGAGGTTCTGAGCTATTTCGAGAGTTTTAGAGAGTTTTCGAGATCAGTTTCTCTACTGATTTCAAGTCAGCGCCTAGGGAAGGTTCTGGCCAACTGAAGATCAACCAATTGAAGATCAATTCAGATGGGAAGCAAGTCAACGTGGTTAGAGAGAGAGAGAGAAAGAAAGTGTAGCTGAGTTCTGAAGACCGATACTCCACCGAGAAGGCCAGTTCCGTCCAATCGGCGATTCTCTACGATTGTGACGCGGAAGCTCTGTCCAATTCAATCCGTCCAAGCCAGTCATATTCTCCTACAATCAAGTGGAGGTACTATCCAAGATTAGTTCAGTTCCATGGGTTCAGATCAGTCGAAGTTCTCCTCGATACTCCGCCGAAATGTCCGAAGAACTGTCCAGCAGCTAAAGGAGATTCTGTCCAGATCAGTCTGTCCAGACGTGTCAGTTTCTTCATGATGAAGCCGAGGTTATGTCCAAGTCAAGATCAGTCCAGTCCAGTCCAGTCAAGGCGTCCCTTGGGTTTTGGCCAAGTCCTCTACGATCAACCAGCTGCTTCTCGCCTAGAACACTGTGAGTTGGTTTGTTTGAATTCCACTTGGAATTTAGGGTAGATCGAGTCTGCATATAGATTAGAATGATCACGCTATTGAATGGTAGAGTCCTTAGGGTTATTTTA
>NW_026015068.1:32500-37500 GCF_020379485.1 Brassica napus
ATCTCAAACCGCGACCGGTCTATTGTTTTCTTTATTTTATTTCGGTTAAGACTTTGGCCATTTGTCTAGGCCATTTTATTCTTTAAAGTCCAGTAAGGAACATCTATTTAAACCCTTGTAGTTGCCAACTTTTCGGCTAAGTCTTTTATGAAATCGTTTTTGCTTTAGCAAAGAAAACCCTAAGTCTTTCAGTTGTGAGAAACATTGAGAGCAGCCGTGTGACATATCAAAGAGCCGATCCATTGTTCTTTGTGGCGTCCATCGATCCATTCCATTCCTTGTCTGAATCTTGAGAGAGACACACGTCCAACAAGAGCCGGAACCATATCTATCCTCCTATCCGACCTAGGCATCTTGGTGAGAGAGACATACGTCCAGCAGCAGATTCCATCCGCCAATCTACTCCTTTCTCTATCTTTTGTTTTAGATTTCATTCATCCAATTCTATAAAAACCAAAAGAATCATATCTTGTTCTGTTCTTGTTCCTATCTGTTGCAGGATCGATCCCAAGCAAGAGACGAGCCGGCCAGTACCATCCATCCGAGACAAGGCTGAACCGCGGATCGGTCATCCGTCCGTCCGTCCGTTCGACCCTCCGACCCATGCCTACAACATTTTGGTATCAGAGCTGAAGTTTCCTGCGAAACTCAGTTCTTTCTGAACCCTAGCCGTCACAATTCAAAAAAAAAAAATATTTACTTTCCTTTTTTTTTAAAATTTTCGGATTGTTCTCCAAGTTTTCTATTTTTTTTTTAAAAAAGAAGTTTTACTTTCTTTCCAAGTTTTCAAAAAACAAAAAAAAAATAATATTCATCTTTCCTTTTTCAACTTGATTCGATTTTCTTTTATAAATTTTAGCATTTACTTTTTTTTGCCTTGGTCGATACTTAAGTATCCGACCCCAAGCTACTATTTAATCCCTCTTGCCTCTAATTTTCTTGAGTATCTTTTCAGAGAAACTATGGGAGATGTAGGTCAAGATCAAGCGGCCATAAACGCTCAGCTCCTAGCCGACAATGAAGAGTTGAGGGCGAGCCTTAGGGCTATAACCGCCGAGGTTACTCAGCTACGACAGGGAGGCAGACACAACGGACCTCGGCCACCAGGAAGGAATCAGCCTGACCCGCATGACACTGACTCGGACGAGGACAGTACTGATGATACGCGCAGTCAGGACGAAGAGAGGCCAAACCGGGGTGGGAGGAGGAACGCGCGAGGACCCCGGGTCCAAGTAGGAGGAGGCCGCGACCGTAGAGGAGGAAGAGCCTTGGTTGGGAGGCAAGGCGCTTAAGCTTCATCCCCCAACGTTTGCTGGCAAGGTTGATCCGGATGCCTACATCGTGTGGGAGAAGCGCATGGAGTACATCTTCGACTATTAACAATATAGTGAGGGCAAGAAGGTTGCCCTAGCAGCAGCCCAGCTGACGGACAATGCTCTTTCGTGGTGGGATCGAGACGTTGCCAAGTCCGGGCCAGTGTGGAGAGCGCGTAATTGGAACGAGATGCGGACCAAGCTTCGCGCGAGGTACATTCCATCTTACTACCAGCGTGATGTGCTAAAACGTTTTCGTAAACTTACGCAGGGAACTAAGACTGTGGAGGAGTACTTTGAGGAGTTCGAGGCACTTAGGAATAAGCTTGAGACCGACGAGCCCGAAGAGACAATGATGTCCCAATTTCTGGAAGGGCTGCAAGACCGCATTGCCCGCAAGGTGGAGAGGCAACAGTATGAAGACTTCAACGACCTGCTGCACTTTGCTACGCAAGCCGAGCAGCACATCAAGCGCAAGACCGCCAGCACCAACCGCAGCAAACCTGCGTGGACTCAACCAGGTTCAAAGCAAGGCGACAAGAGCAAGACAATTGAGATTGAGAGCCGATTCAAGACAAACCAGGCTGAATCGTCTAATGCATCCAAATCGGAGCAGGGTAAGACTCAAGCCCAAACATTGCGTACCCGTGATATCATTTGTTATAAGTGTCAGGGCAAGGGCCACTACGCTCGGGATTGTCCAAACAAACGAGTGATGGTCCTAAAGGGGGATGGCGAGTATGAATCCCAAGATGAGGCAGAGGCCGCGGCAGTGATCTCTGATGAAGAAGTAACCGACTACCCGGAGACCGGCGAGCTGCTAGTGACCCGGAGAGCTCTTAGTACCCTCTTTGATCCAGAGACCATCCAGCGGGAGAACATCTTTCACACAAGATGTAGTGTTGATCACAAGGTATGTAGTTTGATCATAGATGGCGGATCTTGTACTAACGTGGCTAGCAAGTATCTTGTTGATAAGCTAGGGCTGGTAAAAACTGCCCATCCTCGGCCATACCGTCTCAAATGGCTCAATGATGAGACTGAGCTCAAGATTGCCGAACAAGTTGTTGTGTCATTCAGTATTGGCAAGTACCAAGATCAGGTCAAGTGTGATGTTGTGCCCATGCAAGCCGGCCATATACTTCTAGGAAGGCCGTGGCAGTTTGACAAGGAGACTCTTCACCATGGACGCACCAACATCTATAGCTTCGTCCACAACAACAGGAAGCACAGCCTAGCACCTCTCAGCTCTCAAGAAGTTCATGATATGCAAAAGTCCATGACGCAGTCCAGCCAGGTGCTACTAATGATCTTTAAGGAAGGTTGCTATGCAGGTCTAGAAGCTCCTGAAGTACCGGACGTAGTACAAGATCTCATGGGACGTTACAAGGACGTCTTTCCTGATGAGATTCCAGCCGGTTTACCCCCTGTCCGTGGCATAGAACATCAGATAGACCTTGTACCCGGCGCGCCACTACCAAACCGAGCTGCTTACCGTGTCAACCCTGAGGAAGCCAAGGAACTGGAGCGGCAGGTCCAAGATCTCATGGACAAAGGCTACATCCGCGAGAGCCTTAGTCCCTGTGCGGTTCCGGTCTTACTAGTGCCTAAGAAGGATGGGACGTGGCACATGTGTGTGGACTGCCGAGCCATCAACAACATAACCATCAAATATCGGTACCCTATACCCAGATTAGATGATATGTTGGATGAACTGAGTGGGTCTGTTGTGTTTTCTAAGATTGATCTCAGGAGTGGATACCATCAAGTCCGCATGAAGGAAGGAGATGAGTGGAAAACTGCCTTCAAGACCAAGCAAGGTCTATACGAGTGGCTGGTGATGCCGTTTGGCCTTACCAACGCCCCTAGTACCTTCATGAGACTCATGAATGAGGTCCTCCGACCTTACATTGGTAAATTCGTGGTTGTATACTTTGATGATATCTTGATTTACAGCAGGTCTTTAACTGAACACATGGGACACCTAGAGCAGGTTTTGAAAGCCTTAAGGCAAGAAGGCCTTTATGCTAACCTTAAGAAATGTGTATTCTGCACTGATCAGTTGGTATTTTTAGGCTTTGTTGTGAGTTCACAGGGACTGAAGGTTGATGAAGAGAAGATCAAGGCGATACAAGACTGGCCGACTCCGACCACGATCGGACATATCCGCAGCTTCCATGGACTGGCCAGTTTCTATCGACGATTTGTGAAGGACTTCAGTACCATTGCCGCCCCAATGACCTCCGTGATCAAGAAGAATGTAACCTTTGCTTGGGGCCCTGCCCAAGAGGAGTCTTTCAACAGGCTTAAATATAGCTTGACACATGCACCGGTTTTAACTCTTCCTAACTTTGATAAACCTTTTGAGATTGAGTGTGATGCTTCAGGGACAGGAATAGGAGCCGTGCTGACCCAAGGAGGCCGGCCAGTGGCCTTTTTCAGTGAGAAATTGAGTGGAGCCGCCCTCAATTACCCCACCTATGATAAAGAGCTATATGCTCTAGTAAGGTCGCTTGAAACTTGGCAACATTATCTTTTGTCTAAAGAGTTTATTATTCATACAGATCATGAAACTCTTAAGCATTTGAGGGGCCAGACCACACTCAAGAAGAGGCATGCTAGGTGGCTGGAGTTCGTGGAAACTTTCCCTTATGTGATCAAGTACAAGAAGGGAAAGGACAACATAGTGGCCGACGCCCTATCCCGGCGCCACACACTCATTACCACCATGGAGGCTAAGATCATGGGTTTTGAGCAACTCAAAATGTCTTATGAAACTGACCCTGACTTTTCTGAGCTTTACAGTAACACGGCTAAGGGGGCCATGGGTCCATTCTATCAGCAGGACGGGTTCCTCTTCAAGGAGAAACGCCTGTGTATTCCTCATGGTTCCATGCGAGATCTACTGACCAGAGAAGCTCATGGGGGTGGGTTGATGGGGCATTTCGGTCGGGACAAAACTCTGAGCGTCCTGTCCGACCACTTCTATTGGCCCCGGATGAGGCGCTACGTCGAGAGTCTTTGCGCCAAGTGCACTGTCTGTCTCAAAACCAAATCCAGGTCGCATCCTTATGGATTACACATGCCTTTACCTATTCCTATTGCACCGTGGGTCGACCTGTCTATGGACTTTGTGCTGGGCTTGCCCAAGATAGAACACAAGGATTCTATTTTTGTTGTAGTGGACAGGTTCTCCAAGATGGCACACTTCATTCCGTGTTCCAAGACCAATGATGCAAGCCAAACCGCTGATCTCTTCTTCAAGGAAGTGGTGCGCTTACATGGAGTGCCTCGTACCATCGTGTCCGACCGAGACACAAAGTTTCTCAGCCACTTCTGGAGGACATTGTGGAAAAAGCTTGGAACCAAGCTCCTTTTCTCGACCACTTGCCATCCACAAACTGATGGACAGACCGAGGTAGTAAACCGTACACTCTCTCAGTTATTGAGGGCTACGGTGGGTAAGAATCTTAAAAATTGGTTGAGTTGCTTGCCTTTCATTGAGTTTGCTTATAACCATGCAAGGCACTCTATTACTAATCTCTCCCCTTTTGAGATCGTGTATGGCTTTAGACCAGAGACGCCCATGGACCTAGCCGCATTGCCACCAGCCATGCAAGTCAGCCAGAGTGGTGACAAAAAGGCTGAGTTTGTGAAGAACATGCACCGGCAAGTCAAGGAGACTTT
>NW_026015068.1:47500-50000 GCF_020379485.1 Brassica napus
ACTTAATGTCAAATGTGGCAGTAAGAACTTCTTGTTCTTTGTTTGCCTTGTAGTAACCTTGCTTCCTGTACCAATTTCACTTTTCCTTGGACAAGACAAGTGCATTAATCTTGTCATAGAATCAATAAAAACATTCTGGTTTAAAGTGAATTTTACCTCAGATTTTGGCACTTGAACAGTACATTGTTCAGATTTCGGTTTCCACTTATGGTGTGGATTTTAATTGAGCTCATGATCTGGTTCGGCACTTGGAACTCCAGTAAGCATATGGCTCTCATCTGGTATCCCTGTACCAAGAATATAAATGTTTAAACCAGTATCTAAAGGTGGTGTTAGACACTTACCTTGGTTTGATAGTTGGATCACTGGTTTTGGTTTATTAAGCAACTTTGATTGCTTTGTGCTTTGAGCTTCCTTCTGGTCCATTGGAAGGTTTGTGCCTGGCGCCTCTTCTTCTATGTACCTAGGCTCCTTTAGACCTGTAATAACACTCTTGGACAAAGACAAGTGCATCATACAAGTGGTAGATGATTTATGAAAAGATTTATCATGTATAGGACTTACCTTAGCCTTTACTTGGACAATAACTTGCTCTGGTTTGTCTTTGGACCTGATCAAAGTGTTTTGGCCGACACTTGTACTCATCTTCCTGACCTTTGGGATGTCACTCTCCTGCTCTAAGCAGTGGACAATGGCGTGCCCCTGGTTTGGCTGAAAGTTGGCTTCTTTAGGCAAGACTCTTTGAACTTCTTGTTCCACAATTTTCCTTGCTTCTTTGGAACCATGAGTTGGATATCTCCTTGGATATAGTTCCTGGATTTCAGACCTTGTATAATCTGGTGCAAATCTATTCCTCATGACTTCCTTAAGAGCTCTCCACGTTTTGATAGCTGGCTCCTTGTAAAACCATCTATCATCCTCTTCTTGTACCCACCATTTAAAAGCATCATCTTTTAGTTGATCAATGGCATAAGCTAGCCTCTCTTTCCTCAGGATGTTGTTGTAGTGAAACCATTCATCAAGGTTCCTCTCCCATCTTAGATAACCTCTTTTTCCTGAAAATTTAAAGAGTTCAACTTTATCAGCAAAAGAGTTATAATCAAACCGAGAATTAACAACATAAGGGTTGTGGGTTTTAGAAGTTGGAGTTTGATTGATCCTTGAAGGATCTGGTGGCTTGGGCTCGACATAGACTGCCCCTGGTACATTTCCAAATCTCCTTTCTCCTTCATGTGGACGTTGGCCTTGTGCCTGATTTCTTTTCTCCAATTGAGCAATCTTAATTTGGAGCTGTTGTAGCGCTGCGGACTGTTGGCTCAAGGTGGCCCTTAGGTTTTGGCCGTGTCTCTCCTCCTCCATTGCTTCCTGAAAACAATCTCAAAGAAAAAGTGAAGGTATGGAAAGTTTTTGTCTAACCAAAATAAAACAAATGCAATTTAACTAAACCGAGAAAATATGCAATTATGAACCGAAATGAAGTAACTATACTAAAATGATTTTTCTTTTGGTTTTCTGAATGCAATTTCGAAATTAAACAATATGGTATGAAAAGAAACAAAAATGGGAAGAAAATATGGAAATTAAACTCACACTGATTTTTTTTGAATTTTCTTAAGATGAAATGCAAAAAAAACCGGAAATGGAAACTAAAATGTATACTTGAACCCAAAATGATATAAACTAAGCTGAATGATTTTTTTTTTTTTGAATGCAAATAACAAACTTATGAAACAAATATGGTATGCACGAAATTAAAATGGTATGACTTTTTATTTATTTTTTTAAGCAAGAAACAACTATGAAAATGCAGATTTTTTTTTTTTTTTTTTGAAATGAATGCACAAAATCTAAAAATGGAAAGTGGAGCTGGGGAATGAATGCAAACACGTTTTTCTTTTCTTTTTATGGATGAAATGAATCAAACTAGACAACAGGTCGTCTCCTATCTCAACTTTATGGCTTTTCAATTTATGATGAACAAAGAACACAAAAATGCAAAAACAGTTTTTTTTTTTATTTATAAATGGAAAAACAAATGCAAACAAGATGAATGATGCAAGGATAGAATGGACCTGATTCAGGAGCTTAAGCTCTGATACCAAATGTTGCAGGCTGGGATTCAGGGTGGGCAAGATGGATGATGGAAGCTTGGATGGGTCGACCAAAGAGAAGATCGGATGGGCGATATGATGGAATGCAAGTTATGAACCTGAAAACAAATGCAAAAACAAATGAGATATGATTTCTAATATGATAAAACAAGATAAATAAAGATAGATAGGATGGAATCAAGCTGCTGGTTGTGTAACACTCTCAGCTTGATCAAAAGATGATTGAAGTGGATTGAGGTGGTGCTTTGCTTGCTGGACTGATGTCTCTCTCAAGCTTGGCAAACGAATTGGAGTGGAAGGATGGGGGATTGAGGACGCCACAAGACTCTATGGAAAGGAGCCTTGATAAGTCAAGGTGCTTTGGAGCTGCTTCACACAAACTCAAAAGA
>NW_026015068.1:57500-59358 GCF_020379485.1 Brassica napus
ACACAGGACGTCCGTCAGTACACACAGGACGTCCGTCAGCACACCAGGACGTCCGTGGTCGTCCGTCAGTACACATATCAGCATGCTGGCCCTTCCCGTGGACTGTTCGGGTGATTTTGGCCCACGTGGGCTGTCTGTTCAGTACACACAGGACGTCCGTCAGCACACGCAGGACGTCCGTGCCTGTCCGTTAGCACACCAGACTGTCCGTGGACTGATCCGTGTACTGAACTCATATCAGCATGCTGACCACACATCAGCATGCTGGCCCTTCCCGTGGACTGTCCGTGTACTGATTTGGACAACTGATGCACCATGTCAGTACACATATCAGCATGCTGGCCCTTCCCGTGGACTGATCCGTGTACTGATCCGTGTACTGAACTCATATCAGCATGCTGACCACACATATCAGCATGCTGGCCCTTCCCGTGGACTGTCCGTGTACTGATCCGTGTACTGAACTCATATCAGCATGCTGACCACACATATCAGCATGCTGGCCCTCCCGTGGACTGATTCGTGTACTGATTGTGTACTGATCCGTGTACTGAACTCATATCAGCATGCTGACCACACATATCAGCATGCTGGCCCTTCCCGTGACTGTCGTGTACTGATCCGTGTACTGATCCGTGTACTGAACTCATATCAGCATGCTGACCACACATATCAGCATGCTGGCCCTTCCCGTGGACTGTCCGTGTACTGATCCTGGACTGATCCGTGTACTGAACTCATATCAGCATGCTGACCACACATATCAGCATGCTGGCCCTTCCCGTGGACTGTCCGTGTACTGATTTTGGACAACTGATGCACCATGTCAGTACACATATCAGCATGCTGGCCCTTCCCGTGGACTGATCCGTGTACTGATCCGTGTACTGAACTCATATCAGCATGCTGACCACACATATCAGCATGCTGGCCCTTCCGTGGACTGTCCGTGTACTGATCCGTGTACTGAACTCATATCAGCATGCTGACCACACATATCAGCATGCTGGCCCTTCCCGTGACTGATCCGTGTACTGATCCGTGACTGATCCGTGTACTGAACTCATATCAGCATGCTGACCACACATATCAGCATGCTGGCCCTCCCGTGGACTGTCCGTGTACTGATCGTGTACTGATCCGTGTACTGAACTCATATCAGCATGCTGACCACACATATCAGCATGCTGGCCCTTCCCGTGGACTGTCCGTGTACTGATCCGTGGACTGATCCGTGTACTGAACTCATATCAGCATGCGGACCAACATATCAGCATGCTGGCCCTCCCGTGGACTGTCCGTGTACTGATTTTTGGACAACTGATGCACCATGTAGTACACATATCAGCATGCTGGCCCTTCCCGTGGACTGATCCGTGTACTGATTTTTGGACAACTGGCACAGGTCAGTACACATATCAGCATGCTGGCCCTTCCCGTGGACTGATCCGTGTCTGATCTGGACATAAGCTCGAGTTTTGATGGCTGGACAGTCCAGTCAGTCTGATTGGTCCAAGTATACTTATGCTGGCTCGACTTTCCATCATCCAACCAAGTGTTAACATTTTTTTCCTTGTTATGATCGATGCCAAGCGTACTGATGGGGATGAATTAACTCTTTTGGTTTTAAATGCTCCCGTCAGGATGCTTTTTGGCCGAGACTTGTGCACATGCGGGCTGCATTTCATCATCGGCCAATCTAAATATTAGGTTGAGAGTGATTTCATCACCAGTAAAAAAATCTCGAACCTCTGACGGATCTTCTTATATACTTGAATTTTTTTGGGTTTTTGGTTTTTAACGTTTGGGGAGGACATGTGATTGGAAATGGGGGAGGGTCGAATCTTAGCGACAAAGA
>NW_026015069.1:0-5000 GCF_020379485.1 Brassica napus
TTAAGAAACCGGCCTACCGAGAGTGATGTTTCATCGTTCTCAGGTCGTTCTGTTTCAGGGTACGACAATGATCCTTCTGCAGTTCAACCTACGGAAACTTGTTTACGACTTCTCCTTCCTCTAAATGATAAGGTTTCTGGACTTCTCTCGACGTCGCAGACGGCGAACCACCCACGTCGCCGCGATCCGAACCTTCACCCGGATCATTCAATCGGTAGGAGCGACGGGCGGTGTGTACAAGGGCAGGACGTAGTCAACGCGAGCTTGATGACTCGCGCTTACTAGGAATTCCTCGTTGAAGACCAACAATTGCATGATCTATCCCCATCACGATGAATTTTCAAATATTACCCGGTGCCTGTCGGCCAAGGTGTGAACTCGTTGAATACACAGTGTCGCGCGCGTGCGGCCCAGAACATCTAAGGGCAGCACAGACCTGTTATTGCCTCAAACTTCCTTGGCCTAAACGGCCATAGTCCCTCTAAGAAGCCGCCGTGAAGGGATGCCTCCACGTATGTTGTAGTACCCACGACTGAGGTTCCCATTATCCGCAAAGGTCCAACCACAAGGTCCGGTTCAAGAGTTATAAGAGCTGGATTTGCCAAAGCTGTCCAGGAGTTGCTTGCACAGGAACAAACCGGGTTCAAGCAACTATTGATCCAGGAGTTGTCTGACTTGAAGCTGGAAGACACCGGTGAACCACTAGAGGTTCCAGACCCTGTCCATTCGAGCCAGTTCTCCTCCATCGGCCAGAATGAAGCCGGCCTGACCATTTCCACCTTCATACTCAATCCATCCAACCAACTTGCTTCCGTTCAGAGATATAGCCGACCATCAGAAGGAGTAGTATGTGTTGTACTCTTTTTCCTTATCGAGGTTTTGTCCCACTGGGTTTTCCCGAAAGGTTTTAATGAGGCAACAAGCAAGCATACTATGAGTTCTGATCCGGACATCTCAAACCGCGACCGGTCTATTGTTTTCTTTATTTTATTTCGGTTAAGACTTTGGCCATTTGTCTAGGCCCTTTTATTCTTTAAAGTCCAGTAAGGAACATCTATTTAAACCCTTGTAGTTGCCAACTTTTCGGCTAAGTCTTTTATGAAATCGTTTTGCTTTAGCAAAGAAACCCTAAGTCTTTCAGTTGTGTGAAACATTGAGAGCAGCCGTGTGACATATCAAAGAGCCGATCCATTGTTCTTTGTGGCGTCCATCGATCCATTCCATTCCTTGTCTGAATCTTGAGAGAGACACACGTCCAACAAGAGCCGGAACCATATCTATCCTCCTATCCGACCTAGGCATCTTGCTGAGAGAGACATACGTCCAGCAGCAGATCCCATCCGCCAATCTACTCCTTTCTCTATCTTTTGTTTTAGATTTCATTCATCCAATTCTATAAAAACCAAAAGAATCATATCTTGTTCTGTTCTTGTTCCTATCTGTTGCAGGATCGATCCCAAGCAAGAGACGAGCCGGCCAGTACCATCCATCCGAGGCAAGGCTGAACCGCGGATCGGTCATCCGTCCGTCCGTCCGTTCGACCCTCCGACCCGTGCCTACAACATTTTGGTATCAGAGCTGAAGTTTCCTGCGAAACTCAGTTCTTTCTGAACCCTAGCCGTCACAATTCAAAAAAAAAAATATTTACTTTCCTTTTTTTTTAAATTTTCGGATTGTTCTCCAAGTTTTCTATTTTTTTTTAAAAAAGAGTTTTACTTTCTTTCCAAGTTTTCAAAAAACAAAAAAAAAAATATTCATCTTTCCTTTTTCAACTTGATTCGATTTTCTTTTATAAATTTTAGCATTTACTTTTTTTTGCCTTGGTCGATACTCAAGTATCCGACCCAAGCTACTATTTAATCCCTCTTGCCTCTAATTTTCTTTGAGTATCTTTTCAGAGAAACTATGGGAGATGTAGGTCAAGATCAAGCGGCCATAAACGCTCAGCTCCTAGCCGACAATGAAGAGTTGAGGGCGAGCCTTAGGGCTATAACCGCCGAGGTTACTCAGCTACGGCAGGGAGGCAGACACAACGGACCTCGGCCACCAGGAAGGAATCAGCCTGACCCGCATGACACTGACTCGGACGAGGACAGTACTGATGATACGCGCAGTCAGGACGAAGAGAGGCCAAACCGGGGTGGGAGGAGGAACGCGCGAGGACCCCGGGTCCAAGTAGGAGGAGGCCGCGACCGTAGAGGAGGAAGAGCCTTGGTTGGGAGGCAAGGCGCTTAAGCTTCATCCCCCAACGTTTGCTGGCAAGGTTGATCCGGATGCCTACATCGTGTGGGAGAAGCGCATGGAGTACATCTTCGACTATTAACAATATAGTGAGGGCAAGAAGGTTGCCCTAGCAGCAGCCCAGCTGACGGACAATGCTCTTTCGTGGTGGGATCGAGACGTTGCCAAGTCCGGGCCAGTGTGGAGAGCGCGTAATTGGACCGAGATGCGGACCAAGCTTCGCGCGAGGTACATTCCATCTTACTACCAGCGTGATGTGCTAAAACGTTTTCGTAAACTTACGCAGGGAACTAAGACTGTGGAGGAGTACTTTGAGGAGTTCGAGGCACTTAGGAATAAGCTTGAGACCGACGAGCCCGAAGAGACAATGATGTCCCAATTTCTGGAAGGGCTGCAAGACCGCATTGCCCGCAAGGTGGAGAGGCAACAGTATGAAGACTTCAACGACCTGCTGCACTTTGCTACGCAAGCCGAGCAGCACATCAAGCGCAAGACCGCCAGCACCAACCGCAGCAAACCTGCGTGGACTCAACCGGGTTCAAAGCAAGGCGACAAGAGCAAGACAATTGAGATTGAGAGCCGATTCAAGACAAACCAGGCTGAATCGTCTAATGCATCCAAATCGGAGCAGGGTAAGACTCAAGCCCAAACATTGCGTACCCGTGATATCATTTGTTATAAGTGTCAGGGCAAGGGCCACTACGCTCGGGATTGTCCAAACAAACGAGTGATGGTCCTAAAGGGGGATGGCGAGTATGAATCCCAAGATGAGGCAGAGGCCGCGGCAGTGATCTCTGATGAAGAAGTAACCGACTACCCGGAGACCGGCGAGCTGCTAGTGACCCGGAGAGCTCTTAGTACCCTCTTTGATCCAGAGACCATCCAGCGGGAGAACATCTTTCACACAAGATGTAGTGTTGATCACAAGGTATGTAGTTTGATCATAGATGGCGGATCTTGTACTAACGTGGCTAGCAAGTATCTTGTTGATAAGCTAGGGCTGGTAAAAACTGCCCATCCTCGGCCATACCGTCTCAAATGGCTCAATGATGAGACTGAGCTCAAGATTGCCGAACAAGTTGTTGTGTCATTCAGTATTGGCAAGTACCAAGATCAGGTCAAGTGTGATGTTGTGCCCATGCAAGCCGGCCATATACTTCTAGGAAGGCCGTGGCAGTTTGACAAGGAGACTCTTCACCATGGACGCACCAACATCTATAGCTTCGTCCACAACAACAGGAAGCACAGCCTAGCACCTCTCAGCCCTCAAGAAGTTCATGATATGCAAAAGGCCATGACGCAGTCCGGCCAGGTGCTACTAATGATCTTTAAGGAAGGTTGCTATGCAGCAGGTCTAGAAGCTCCTGAAGTACCGGACGTAGTACAAGATCTCATGGGACGTTACAAGGACGTCTTTCCTGATGAGATTCCAGCCGGTTTACCCCCTGTCCGTGGCATAGAACATCAGATAGACCTTGTACCCGGCGCGCCACTACCAAACCGAGCTGCTTACCGTGTCAACCCTGAGGAAGCCAAGGAACTGGAGCGGCAGGTCCAAGATCTCATGGACAAAGGCTACATCCGCGAGAGCCTTAGTCCCTGTGCGGTCCCGGTCTTACTAGTGCCTAAGAAGGATGGGACGTGGCGCATGTGTGTGGACTGCCGAGCCATCAACAACATAACCATCAAATATCGGTACCCTATACCCAGATTAGATGATATGTTGGATGAACTGAGTGGGTCTGTTGTGTTTTCTAAGATTGATCTCAGGAGTGGATACCATCAAGTCCGCATGAAGGAAGGAGATGAGTGGAAAACTGCCTTCAAGACCAAGCAAGGTCTATACGAGTGGCTGGTGATGCCGTTTGGCCTTACCAACGCCCCTAGTACCTTCATGAGACTCATGAATGAGGTCCTCCGACCTTACATTGGTAAATTCGTGGTTGTATACTTTGATGATATCTTGATTTACAGCAGGTCTTTAACTGAACACATGGGACACCTAGAGCAGGTTTTGAAAGCCTTAAGGCAAGAAGGCCTTTATGCTAACCTTAAGAAATGTGTATTCTGCACTGATCAGTTGGTATTTTTAGGCTTTGTTGTGAGTTCACAGGGACTGAAGGTTGATGAAGAGAAGATCAAGGCGATACAAGACTGGCCGACTCCGACCACGATCGGACATATCCGCAGCTTCCATGGACTGGCCAGTTTCTATCGACGATTTGTGAAGGACTTCAGTACCATTGCCGCCCCAATGACCTCCGTGATCAAGAAGAATGTAACCTTTGCTTGGGGCCCTGCCCAAGAGGAGTCTTTCAACAGGCTTAAATATAGCTTGACACATGCACCGGTTTTAACTCTTCCTAACTTTGATAAACCTTTTGAGATTGAGTGTGATGCTTCAGGGACAGGAATAGGAGCCGTGCTGACCCAAGGAGGCCGGCCAGTGGCCTTTTTCAGTGAGAAATTGAGTGGAGCCGCCCTCAATTACCCCACCTATGATAAAGAGCTATATGCTCTAGTAAGGTCGCTTGAAACTTGGCAACATTATCTTTTGTCTAAAGAGTTTATTATTCATACAGATCATGAAACTCTTAAGCATTTGAGGGGCCAGACCACACTCAAGAAGAGGCATGCTAGGTGGCTGGAGTTCGTGGAAACTTTCCCTTATGTGATCAAGTACAAGAAGGGAAAGGACAACATAGTGGCCGACGCCCTATCCCGGCGCCACACACTCATTACCACCATGGAGGCTAAGA
>NW_026015069.1:15000-17500 GCF_020379485.1 Brassica napus
TTGGGCTTGAATCCTCTTCTAAAGTCGCATACTCGCAGATGGACGGGCTGAGAAACCTCTGAATTGTAAAATTCATAACTTCTTGCTCCGTGAATATTTTGGGCAGATTCCAATTGGCCTGGACTCCTTCTTGAGTGTAGAATCCATAAATATTATCCTCGTGATTTAAACCCTCCTGGTTTGTAAGATATGGCATTTTTAGTGCACGTATGTCCTGGTTGGCGCCTTGGCTGGTTGAGTAGGGTGTTGGGTCGACCTCTGGTTCAGCTGCTGAATTGCTGGCCGCAACATTCCCTCCTCCTTGAAAAGGTTTCGACCTCGAAACTGTATAACCTGCACCAAGATAGAGCAAGTCAGCTTTCATACTCTTTTGAGATTCTAAGGTCTTACCTTGATATTGTTTTGGTTTGGGGATGGATTGTTCATCAGGTGGCTCTTCTTTCAGCAAATAGGATAGGATCACGCCTCTGCTATGGACTTTTGCATTGCTTCTCTTCTTCAGTGGATGGTCCTTCATACTCCTAGCAGGCTCAGCTCTGACCATCTTTGGGTTTGATCCTCCTAGCAACAAAAGATTATCCGGTGGGATTTCTTTGAAGCTTTCTTCTTTGCAACCTGAAAATTTTTCAACATTCTGGACAAAGACCAAGTGAATTATATCTGATACTGGAATTTCATGAACAGAATTTGTTATGGTCGAATTTACCTTGGGTGCATCAGCATGATGAAGAATGATATTCTTCTTTGGACAGATTTGGTTAGATGGCTGCCTTTCTTGCAAATGTTTACCTTGGTTGGTATAACCATCTTCTTGTGATAGCTCAGCTCGGTTTTTATGTTCTTCTTGACTTATCCCTGGATCAAAACATCTTGGCAAAGACAAGTGTATTATACCAAAGTATAGGGATTTATAAACTGAAGAAAACATAGAACAATTAACTTAATGTCAAATGTGGCAGTAAGAACTTCTTGTTCTTTGTTTGCCTTGTAGTAACCTTGCTTTCCTGTACCAATTTCACTTTTCCTTGGACAAGACAAGTGCATTAATCTTGTCATAGAATCAATAAAAACATTCTGGTTTAAAGTGAATTTTACCTCAGATTTTGGCACTTGAACAGTACATTGTTCAGATTTCGGTTTCCACTTATGGTGTGGATTTTGATTGAGCTCATGATCTGGTTCGGCACTTGGAACTCCAGTAAGCATATGGCTCTCATCTGGTATCCCTGTACCAAGAATATAAATGTTTAAACCAGTATCTAAAGGTGGTGTTAGACACTTACCTTGGTTTGATACTTGGATCACTGGTTTTGGTTTATTAAGCAACTTTGATTGCTTTGTGCTTTGAGCTTCCTTCTGGTCCATTGGAAGGTTTGTGCCTGGCGCCTCTTCTTCTATGTACCTAGGCTCCTTTAGACCTGTAATAACACTCTTGGACAAAGACAAGTGCATCATACAAGTGGTAGATGATTTATGAAAAGATTTATCATGTATAGGACTTACCTTAGCCTTTACTTGGACAATAACTTGCTCTGGTTTGTCTTTGGACCTGATCAAAGTGTTTTGGCCGACACTTGTACTCATCTTCCTGACCTTTGGGATGTCACTCTCCTGCTCTAAGCAGTGGACAATGGCGTGCCCCTGGTTTGGCTGAAAGTTGGCTTCTTTAGGCAAGACTCTTTGAACTTCTTGTTCCACAATTTTCCTTGCTTCTTTGGAACCATGAGTTGGATATCTCCTTGGATATAGTTCCTGGATTTCAGACCTTGTATAATCTGGTGCAAATCTATCCCTCATGACTTCCTTAAGAGCTCTCCACGTTTTGATAGCTGGCTCCTTGTAAAACCATCTATCATCCTCTTCTTGTACCCACCATTTAAAAGCATCATCTTTTAGTTGATCAATGGCATAAGCTAGCCTCTCTTTCCTCAGGATGTTGTTGTAGTGAAACCATTCATCAAGGTTCCTCTCCCATCTTAGATAACCTCTTTTTCCTGAAAATTTAAAGAGTTCAACTTTATCAGCAAAAGAGTTATAATCAAACCGAGAATTAACAACATAAGGGTTGTGGGTTTTAGAAGTTGGAGTTTGATTGATCCTTGAAGGATCTGGTGGCTTGGGCTCGACATAGACTGCCCCTGGTACATTTCCAAATCTCCTTTCTCCTTCATGTGGACGTTGGCCTTGTGCCTGATTTCTTTTCTCCAATTGAGCAATCTTAATTTGGAGCTGTTGTAGAGCTGCGGACTGTTGGCTCAAGGTGGCCCTTAGGTTTTGGCCGTGTCTCTCCTCCTCCATTGCTTCCTGAAAACAATCTCAAAGAAAAAGTGAAGGTATGGAAAGTTTTGGTCTAACCAAAATAAAACAAATGCAATTTAACTAAACCGAGAAAATATGCAATTATGAACCGAAATGAAGTAACTATACTAAAATGATTTTTCTTTTGGTTTTCTGAATGCAATTTCGAAATTAAACAATATGGTATGAAAAGAAACAAAAA
>NW_026015069.1:32500-35000 GCF_020379485.1 Brassica napus
CCCCATGGACGACTTGACTGGACTGTACTGGACTGATCTTGACTTGGACATAACCTCGGCTTCATCATGAAGAAACTGACACGTCTGGACAGACTGATCTGGACAGAATCTCCTTTAGCTGCTGGACAGTTCTTCGGACATCCTGGCTGAGTATCGAGCAGAACTTCGACTGATCTGAATCCGTGGATCAGAACTAACCTTGGACAGCACCTCCACTTGATTGTAGGAGAATATGACTGGCTTGGACGGATTGAATAGGACAGAGCTTCCGCGTCACAATCGTAAATAATCGACGATTGGACGGAACTGGCCTTCTCGGTCTTCAGAATCGATCAAACTCTAGATCGAACAATTTCTTTCTCTCTCTCTTTCTCTCTGGCCACGTTGACTTAATTCCCATCTGAGATGATCTTCATTTGATTGGCCTTCAGTTGGACAGAACCTTCCCTAGGCGCTGACTCGAAATCAATAGAGAACTGATCTCGAAAACTCTCTAAAACTCTCGATATAGCTCGGAATCACTTGCTTTCTTTTTCTACTTTTCTCTCATGTTTTGAAATGGGTTTGGACAGGTCTGGATGTTAATAAATGAGATGGGGTCGTGGGGTATTTATAGGAGACACCAGCCAATCAGCTTCAGGTTGGTGGCAGCCCGTGTGTCGCTCCGCATGGCTCCGGATGCATGCACGGCGACACCTCGTGCTCCACATGGCTAGCTGCATGTCCAGGACACATGCAGGACGCCACCACTCCTCCCAGATGTCAGGCTGCATGACTGGAGCTCATGCAAGGTGCCACACATCCTCACACATGTCGATCAGCATGCTTCGATTGCATGCGTTGCGACATCTCGTGCTTGGCCGATCCACCTCGTGCTCCACATGCCTGGCTGCATGTCCAGGACAAATGCAGGACACCACCACTCCTACCAGATGTCAGGCTGCATGACTGGAACTCATGCAAGGCGCCACAGCATCACACACATGGCTGGCCGCATGCTTCGGTTGCATGCGCGGAGACACCTCGTGCTTGGTCGATCCACCTCGTGCTTCTACATGTCAAGCTGCATGTGCAGCTTCCATGTACGGCGACACCTCGAGCTTCTGTAGACACTCAGCTTGCTGGATGGTTGACACCACGTTCTGAACCCATGCAACAAGCCACCTCGAGCTTCTCGGTCCATTCGCCTGATTTCGACCATTCCGGTGAATTTTCGTCCCGCGATCAATCCCAAATATTTTTCTACACCCTTTCTGATGCTCAGAACAATTTTAATAAACTCCACTTGATCTCTGAAGTTGAGGGAAAATATGTCCTGAGCCTCCGGCTTCCTCGAAAAATTTCATAATATCGAAATTAGGGTTTTCGTCCAATTTCGGGTTTTCCCGTCGTGCTTCGATTCCGTCGTGCTTGCTTCTCGTCGTGCTTGCTTCCCGTCGTGCTTAATTCCCATCATGTTTCCAATGTCTTCGAAATAATATTCCGCTGATACGAAGTTTCACGGAAAACTTCGTGCTGAAGAAACGTCATTCTTCCAAAACGTCGAGCTTCTAAACAGTCGTGCTTCCAAAAATGTTATGCTTCCAAAACGTCCGTCTCATCAATCTAAGACATCTTCTAACTATGGTCGAGCAACTTATTGGACTCATAGTTCACTCAGGATCACTTCTTCGTCCACCTCGTACTTCAAAGGTTTTCGATCGATCCTTATCGCCCGCGACTCGACCACCACAAGGATACTCGACCATTCTCTCTCCTTTTTTTTTAACGGGTTTCTACAGGCATGCTCACACTCGAACCCTTCTCAGAAGATCAAGGTCGGTCGGCTGTGCACCTGTGAGGGATCCAGCCAATCAGCTTCCTTGCGCCTTACGGGTTTACTCACCCGTTGACTCGCACACATGTCAGACTCCTTAGTCCGTGTTTCAAGACGGGTCGAATGGGGAGCCCACAGGCCGACGCCCTGAGCACGCAGATGCCAAGGCACGCCGTGAGGCGCGTGCTGCAGACCACGATTAAGGCAGCGACGTCTCCGCGGACGTAACAAAAGCCCGGGCTTAGGTCACCACCTTAATCCACGTCGGTCCACGCCCCGAATCGATCGGCGGACCGGATTGCTCCGTTCCGCATCCGACCAGGACGCATCGCCGGCCCCCATCCGCTTCCCTCCCGACAATTTCAAGCACTCTTTGACTCTCTTTTCAAAGTCCTTTTCATCTTTACCTCGCGGTACTTGTTCGCTATCGGTCTCTCGCCCATATTTAGCCTTGGACGGAATTTACCGCCCGATTGGGGCTGCATTCCCAAACAACCCGACTCGTAGACAGCGCCTCGTGGTGCGACAGGGTCCTGGCACGACGGGGCTCTCACCCTCTCTGGCGCCCCTTTCCAGGGAACTTGGGCCCGGTCCGTCGCTGAGGACGCTTCTCCAGACTACAATTCGAACGCCGAAGACGTCCAATTTTCAAGCTGGGCTCTTCCCGGTTCGCTCGCCGTTACT
>NW_026015069.1:40000-47500 GCF_020379485.1 Brassica napus
TAATATTATAAGAAGATACACATTATTTTAAAACCATATGAGTAAAAAATATCATTTAATAATAAAACATATATATTTATATATATATAGATTATAATATATACCATAAGATTACATAAATATTTTAATATTAAAACTTTCAATGAATTTTCAAAAACATTTATAAATTATAAACTTATTAAAGATTTCACATTGAAAATTTTGTTATCGATGATTTAAATATTCAGTTATAAAATGATATGAATGATCATAGAACTGTATGATTATAAATTCTCATTTAATAAATGACTATATAAAATATACTATTCTTAGAAAAATAGGTTGGTCCATCTTGACTTACATTATATTTTTTATTAAACTAACTATCGAATTGATAAATAATCTACCAAAATTGTTTTTGCACTTTCCTTAATTAGAAGCTACGAAATTACCTAATATGATTAACGTATATATGAAAATTAATTATTATGAATAATAAATATTTGATAACAATTTTGGTATCTTAGTTCTTTTTTTTAATTTTATATTATTGAAAGATATTAAAAAATCACATTAAATATATAATAAAAACATTTATATTTTTTCTTATATGTTATATTTGAATTTTTCAAAACGTCTATATATTATTAGAAATTTGAATATTCCCACTCTGAAAATTTTGTGATCAATAGATTATTTTTTTGTTATAATAAGTTACAAATGATCATAAAATATAACGCATATGAATTTTTATTTAATAAATATTCAAACTAAATAATATATATATATATATATATATATATATATATATAAACACTAATGATTTAAAGCAACAAGATTGGCTGATCAATTTAGTCGTCCAGTTGAAATCTTTCAAAAGTATGTGAAAAACTAAAGTCAAAGTAAATATGGATTTAGAATAGTAGTTATATTTTACTAACCAAATACCGAAAAAAACGAACCGAACCGAAACCAATCCGATATCCGGATTAATCCAAATGAAGCCAAACTATTGTTTCATTTTCCAAAATATAATAAAAATAATAACTTAATTCCGCGCAAGGCGCGGGTCTTATCCTAGTCTCCTTCTAAAGTCGGATACTCGCAGATGGACAAGCTGAGAAACCTCTGAGTTGTAAAATTCATAACGTCTTGCTCCGTGAATATTTTGGCCCAATTCCAATTGGCCTGGACTCTTTCTTGAGTGTAGAATCCATAAAAATTAGCCTCGTGATTTAAACCCTCCTGGTTTGTAAGATATGGCATTTTTCGTGCACGTATGTCCTGGTTTGCGCCTTGGCTGGTTGAGTAGGGCTTTGGGTTGACCTCCGGTTCAGTTGCTGATCTGATCATCACATCATCCCCTCCCTCTTGACAAGGTTTCGACCTCGAAACTGTATAATCTGCACCAAGATAGAGCAAGTCAGCTTTCATTCTCTTTTGAGATTCTAAAGCCTTACCTTGGCATTGTTTTGGTTTTGCTTCTTTAAGCAATATGGACTGCATTGTCTCTTGAACAATCTTCTGGTCCATCTCAAGAGTCACGCCTGGTGGTTCTTCTTCTTTAAATTCTTGCTTCTTAGTTCCTGTTACATTACCCTTTGACAAAGACAAGTGCATCATACAAGAATTTTGAGCTAATAAATCAGATTGAATAAGACTATCACTCTTTATAGATAAATCTGTTTTCTTTTCTAGTGATGTCTCAGTCAATACTTGTTTACTTGGACAAACTACAGCAAAGTGTCCTCTTTTATGACATCTATAACATGTCTGATCTTTTAAATTTTCAGAGTTAGAAGACTTACATTGGCTTGTTGTCTCTTCTTTCTTTGGGCTTGGAATCTCTTTATTCCTTAAGTCATGGACAGCTTTTGATTCCAACAAGGATGTTGAGTTCGTGTCTTTCTGGACCTCAGGACCTGTCTTAACATTCTTGGACAAAGACAAGTGACTCATACTAGTGGGAGATGAGTTATAAACAAATTTATCAAGTATAGGACTTACCTTGGCCTTTCCTTGAAGAATTGGTTTGTCTGATTTTTCTTTGTGTCTAGCCAATGTGTCTGGGCTGAAAAGGTTCTTCTCCATGGACTTTGGGACCTCATAAGGTTGGTATTTATCATATAAAACCGTGGGCATCTGGCTTGGCCGAATCTGGTCTTGATAAATCAAGCTCCTATGGCCTTGTTGTGGCACAACTTTCTTTGCCTCTTTGGACACACCATTTGAAAATCTCCTTGGGTATTTTCTTCTGGTTTCTTGCGTGGGAAGTGTAGTCACATACTTCCTGATCATAACATCTTTAAGATCTTTCCAGTTGGTGACAACCTCTTCTGGACTTTTACCATGTGTCTTATCTACTCTTTTCCACCATGAGTAAGCTTTTTCGGAAAGTTGCTTGATGGCATGAGCTAGCCTCTCCTTCTTTGGCACGCCTTGGTATGAAAACCAATCATCCATGGTTCTTTCCCATGATAAATAATCATCTGGCCAACTACTACCGGAAAAGGAATAAATCTTAACGTCATTAACTGATTTAAAATAAAGATATGAATGAGTTAAGTATTTATAAGTTGAAGAAGTATGGTGTGAGGTGATCCATGAAGGATCTGGTGGCTTAGGCTCAACATAGCCAGCCTCTGGTGCATCTCCAAATCTTCTTTCTCCATGTTGTGGTCGTCGGCCTTGTGGCTTATTCCTTTTTCCCAACTGAGCAATCTTATCATTGAGCTCTTGTATAGCTATTAGTTGTTGGCTCAGTGTGGCCTCTAGGGTTTGGCCGTGTTCTTCTCCTACCATTGCTCCCTGAAATCAATCTCAAAGATCAAGTGAAGTATGGGAAGTTTTTGTCAAGCATAAGAGCAATGAACAATGCAAAACTAATTTAAACTAAACCGAAAAAATGCAAGTATAAACCGAAATGAAGTAACTATGCAATAAATATTTTTTCTTTTGGTTTTCTGATGCAATCACGAAATGGACCAACTAATATGGCATGAAACAATAACTAGTATGATTTTTTTTTTTTTTTTTTTAAGGATATGCAAACAAAGGAAACAAATTCAAAATGACAATTTTTGTGGGATTTTTGATTATGGAAACAAAACAAAAAGGAAACTAACAAGAATTTCGAAACTAAGTGCAAGTAATATGAATCAAACACATCTTTCTTTTTCTTTTTCGTGGTTTATAAGAACAGCAAGAACAAAATATGCAGAAACAAAAACTTGAAGCAAAAGACTGTTTTTATGGGTTTTCGGTTTTAGATAAAAACAAAACAAATGCAAGCAAATGAAATATGATGCAAGGATAGATATCACCTTAGTCAGGAGCTTGAGCTCTGATACCAAAAATGTTGTAGGCACAGGGGGGGTAACCCACGAATTGATAAAAATGGTGGAACCAAGGTTTAAACCTGAAAACAAAGAGAACCGATTTTTATGAGTTTTTAGAGTTTTATAATGCAAACAGAAACAAATATGAAAACAAATGAGATGATGATGATAATGATAATAAAACAAGATAAATAAACAAAGGATAGGATGGAATCAGGCTGCTGGATGTGTATCACTCTCAGCTTGATCAAATGATGGCTTGAAGTGGATTTGCGGAGGAAGGTTTGATTGAATCTCTCAATCTGATGGAATGATGGATCGAAGTGATTGACTCTCTCAATCTGTGTACTGAGCTTGTTTGATTTTCACAAACAAACTAGACTCACGAAATCAATAAGACAACAAAGAATCTCTCTTTGAATCCTAAAGACCGATATTTTATACAAAGAACAACTTTGATAAAACTGAATAAACTTTCTATTAACTTGGTGATTAGGGGTGTCTCTTTACAATGACTATCTAAGAGCTTATACAATGCTCTGGAAACTAATTCTAACGTTCATAATAAGAAAAGAAAGGAAACAAATCAAGCAAACTAACAAAATCGGAAACTAGCCGTTGGAGCCTTTTATGGGATTTTGGCTCCAAGTGAGAAACTTGATTCTTCTTGAACCTGGACGGATTAAGGGGATAAGAGAGCTTTCTTGGGACCTTCTTGAATGCTTGATAGATGCTGATCTCGTCCTTGCCTTGGTAGAAAAAGAGCTGTTGGAGTTTGAATGCAAGAGACTCCAAATAAGGCAGTTTGGTGATAATGGGGATCTTCTTATTCCTATGTGGGCTGGTGCATGGGATGAAGTTGTAGAACTCTTCTGGCTCCTGTATAATGTCTCCTGGATGTCTTGGTTTAGTCTGGACGTCGTCTGGTTCTCCTGGTTGGATTGGAATTGCTTGGAATGGATCAAACCGAAAGATTGTCCAATCTTTCCATAAATAGCTCCGGTTTGATTTAAGTGATTCTCCATTGAACCGACTGATCTCCTGGGTTCTGGTGCAGCTAAGGACTTCTGGAATACCTCCTGATTGGTTGAAATGATCTCCTGGTCGCCAATTTCTGGTTTGAAGCTGATTGAACCGGTTAGCTTCCAATTGAGGCGAGTGTAGCACTGGTTTGACCGGTTCTGGCAAATTGAACATATCTTCTGATTTCCGTGTCCATTTCTACTGATCTTTGGCTTTCTGGAAAGATGAAAGAATGCTCTTGAATTTGATGACGGGATTTACTTCAGGCCGCTCCTTACTTGAGCTTAAATCTCCTTCTAAAGTCGGATACTCGCAGATGGACAGGCTGAGAAACCTCTGAGTTGTAAAATTCATAACGTCTTGCTCCGTGAATATTTTGGCCCAATTCCAATTGGCCTGGACTCCTTCTTGAGTGTAGAATCCATAAAAATTAGCCTCGTGATTTAAACCCTCCTGGTTTGTAAGATATGGCATTTTTCGTGCACGTATGTCCTGGTTTGCGCCTTGGCTGGTTGAGTAGGGCTTTGGGTTGACCTCCGGTTCAGTTGCTGATCTGATGACCACATCAAACCAGGTAGCATTCATAAATCAGGACAAGACCACGTCATATTCCCGCAAACACATGGAAAGTGGGAACAGACGCAGACTTGACCGTCATCTTTTGTCCAGAGACAAACGTGCTTAGCGGGACAGAATTTCTTCGGGTCACCGCCATAATATTTCCGCAACCGAGATCTCAGCAAACAGCTTATTCACCTTTGCGAACAATGCATAAACTATGCAAAGACGCAAGGATCACAAGTGCCGGCTTATGTGTTCACAACTTCCCCACCGAAGGAGATGCCGCAAACAACATTTTAAGCAAAGCCTAACAATTCCTTCCAGATAGGTACGCAACACAGGCCCCGGATCAGTTCAACAAGCATAAAACTATGCTAGTGAAGAAACTGAGGAGGATAGTTGGTCTGTAGTTGGGTGCGCGAGCACAGAGCCTACAAACACTAGCTATCCAATCACCACTCATACGCCGAATGTTCATTGCCCCGCTAACATCAATCTTTCCAACCACTCTTGAGATGTAATAAAAAAAGCAACTGGAAGACGGATGAAACCAGGCCAAGACCATGCAAGCGCGAAAATTTGAAGTTAGGGGCAAAACGGTCCACCGGAAAATTCGCCGGAAAAGTTCCCGGAAAATTCACCGGGGACAATCCGGCCATCGGCCTCAACCCAGCCCTCGATAGTGTTGGACCGAACAGTCCAACACTACGTACTCGAACCATTCGGGTACTCGGGGGTAGGAGGCTCAAGAGAGTGCCTACCCCTTATATATACAAAACGCTTTTTTCAGTCTGTCACCAGTAGACATTGGTTGTCTTCCGGGGAGTATTTTTAATGTAAAAAAAAAAAATACTTCGAATTTGAATCTGATTTTTTGCATGCTTCATAAGGATGGTTAAAGCTATTTTCTGGTAAATTTTCATAAATTTCTTTTGCTTCTAACCATGTCTTTTGCATGCTACAAAGGTCGGAGTTTCGTGGTCTAAACGGATGTCTACAGCAACTTTTGATCAACACTTGACATCCTAAACTCTTTGTTGACATATTTTTGATGTTTCCTTTCAGAAAACTTTCTTTAAAAATATTAATTTTTGCATTTTTGGCTTCTCGGGTGATTTTGGCTGTCCGTGGATGATTTTGGCCCACGTGGGCTGTCTGTTCAGTAAACACGGACGTCCGTGTGTGTCCGTCAGCACACACAGGACGTCCGTGGCCGTCCGTCAGCACACACAGGACGTCCGGCTGTCCATCAGTACACATATCAGCACGCTCCGTGGACTGTTCGGGTGATTTTGGCCCACGTGGGCTGTCTGTTCAGTACACACAGGACGTCCGTCAGCACACGCAGGACGTCCGTGGCTGTCCGTGTGTGTCCGTGTGTCCGTCAGTGCACACAGGACGCCCGTCAGCACACACAGGACGTCCGTCAGCACACACAGGACGTCCGTGGCTGTCCGTGTGTGTCCGTGTGTCCGTTAGTGCACACAGGACGTCCGTCAGCACACACAGGACGTCCATCAGCACACGCAGGACGTCCGTCAGCACACGCAGGACGTCCGTCAGCACACGCAGGACGTCCGTGGCTGTCCGTGTGTGTCCGTGTGTCCGTCAGTGCACACAGGACGTCCGTCAGCACACACAGGACGTCCGTCAGCACACGCAGGACGTCCGTCAGCACACGCAGGACGTCCGTGGCTGTCCGTGTGTGTCCATGTGTCCGTCAGCACACGCAGGACGTCCGTCAGTACACACAGGACGTCCGTCAGCACACAAAGGACGTCCGTGGCCGTCCGTCAGCACACACAGGACATCCGTCAGTACACAGAGGACGTCCGTGGCCGTCCGTCAGCACACACAGGGCGTCCGTCAGCACACGCAGGACGTCCGTGTGTGTCCGTGTGTCCGTCAGTACACACAGGACGTCCGTCAGCACACCCAGGACGTCCGTCAGTACACACAGGACGTCCGTCAGCACACACAGGACGTCCGTGGTCGTCCGTCAGTACACATATCAGCATGCTGGCCCTTCCTGTGGACTGTTCGGGTGATTTTGGCCCACGTGGGCTGTCTGTTCAGTACACACAGGACGTCCGTCAGCACATGCAGGACGTCCGTGCCTGTCCGTTAGCACACACAGACTGTCCGTGGACTGATCCGTGTACTGAACTCATATCAGCATGCTGACCACACATATCAGCATGCTGGCCCTTCCCGTGGACTGTCCGTGTACTGATTTTAGACAACTGATGCACCATGTCAGTACACATATCAGCATGCTGGCCCTTCCCGTGGACTGATCCGTGTACTGATCCGTGTACTGAACTCATATCAGCATGCTGACCACACATATCAGCATGCTGGCCCTTCCCGTGGACTGTCCGTGTACTGATCCGTGTACTGATCCGTGTACTGAACTCATATCAGCATGCTGACCACACATATCAGCATGCTGGCCCTTCCCGTGGACTGATTCGTGTACTGATCCGTGTACTGATCCGTGTACTGAACTCATATCAGCATGCAGACCACACATATCAGCATGCTGGCCCTTCCCGTGGACTGTCCGTGTACTGATCCGTGTACTGATCCATGTACTGAA
>NW_026015069.1:72500-82500 GCF_020379485.1 Brassica napus
GAAATAGATGAAAAGAATAAGAAGAATAGGACACAATCCAAACGCCCCTGGCTAGACCGGTTCGGACTGTCCGATGGTCTTAGCCGATGAGTGGGTGGTTACCCCACTGACCCTATCTGACTGAACCACGGGGTTGGAGTCCTTCTCCAGACCTTTCTCTATGCCTTGGGTATCCATAACCACACGGCCTCCTCTCTCCTAAACCGTTCTCCTTGCCGGAGATACTAAACCACCACGACCGGCCCTTTTCCGGCCGATCTCTTGGCCAGAACTCTCTCTCTCTCTCTCTACGTTTTTCCATGAGTATTTTACTCTGGAATTGGATAATGAAATCGACAGGAGAGCCCCCATATTTATAGAAAACGAGGGGGTAAGTCTTGCCCCACGAACAGGCACGACTTGCTAGCAAATGGGCACCATCGGCCAAGGGTTGTCCCCTTTCGCCACTTGCATCCTTTCGCCCTTTCTGATTGGGTTTGGGGTCGGTCATATGCCCAACCCACGTCCCAAGCCTCCTGGACTTAGCCCACGGCCTTGTCCAAGGACCCAACAGCCCATGGCCTCATGGCCGGACCTCACAGCCCGCCACTGACCCGGACCCGGACCATCGGCCTAAAACCCGAACAGTCCGTCTAGCTGAGATGAGCTGACTCCCAGCTGCCTCAGCTGAGTGAGCTAGTAGTCCAGCTAGTGGAGCTGGCTTAGTAGTGGCTGAGCTGGAGTGAACTCAACCTAGCTTCGTTAAGCTGGTCGAGCTACTTCTCTATCTCGTCCAGCTACCGTCTTACTCGTCTTAGCCGTCTCTTTGCTCTTATAAGGTTAAGTCTAAGTTTCCTTATGTCCTTAACCTTCTTTCTTGACCATGGAACGCTTGCCTTGATGTCCTAAGACTGGCTGGTACGTTTCCTCGAACCATGGCCGTTCCGACAATCCTTTCCAGGATTGGGGGCGTGACAAGTCTCCCCCACTTGTAATGGATTCGTCCTCGAATCCGGTGATGATTATACCTTGTCCCAAGACAAAATATTCCAACCAAACTTATTCTAGTCTTGATCAGAGAATAGAACAAGCTTGATTCAAAACCACCAAATGACCACTTCGATGTACCAGTCAAGTCCTCACGAACTTGTTCCAATCTTTAGGCTGCTTGTCCTACAACAAGTCCTAACAGATTGTTATGGTTCTTTTGTCCTTCATGGACAATAAGGTTCATGACCTCAGCCACAACGTAATGGATCATCTCTTAACCGGCCACAACCTTTTCAGGCTTGGCCACATTGCGATCTTAGTCCCTCCAGACTAAAAACGCCTCAGACTTGACTTCTGTCCTTCACTGGACTTTGTCATAATTCGATCCTGGTCCATTTACGGACGTGATCATATTCTGGTCATGGTCCACTCAGGGACTCGACCGTTTCACCCCAACCATAGGTCCATCTCCGAATAGGTCGTGGCCTGATCCTCGTCCATTACTAGACTTGATCATTCTCAACCTTAGGTCAAACTCCGACTTGGTTGTACTGCGACCATGGTCCTTTCTCGGACATGGTCAATTTTGGCCCAGCCATCTCGGCCGGAGCCGACAGAAACGGACTCTAGGACAGCGGAGCTGTCCCTGGCTCTAGTTCAATCGTAAATGGATCCGACCTATCAGGGGGGACACCCTGAGGTACCTGGAACACATCTGGGAACTTCGACACCAACGAATCCTCTGAAAGGTCTTTCAGACAGACAGAACTGCCCGGCTCTGTAGTTGTAATTGTAGCCAAAAAGGACTGACAACCCTGTTCCAACATCCGAATCGCTCGAACTGCTGAAACCACTACTTTCTCTTGAGCCGGACACAGACATTGGTACTGGATCGGATGAAGCCCAGTCTCCAATTGCACACGACCTCTATGGCAATCGAGAGTGGCCCGATACTTTCCCAACCAGTCCATACCTAGGATCATCTCGTGATTCTTTAGGTGGACACAGACCAGATTCACAGGGAAGACCTTTCCCTGGATCTGCACTGGGATATTCGACATGAGACCTAGTGAGTTCCTGGCTTGCCCACCGGCTGCCCTCACTATCCCAAAATTATCACCAGCGTACAGACAGAACAGACCCTTTCCGACCAGTCCCGGACTCACAAAACCTATGTGTAGCCCTGCGTCGGAAAGTACGTGGGTTTTTACACCACCAATCATGAGGGTTCCTATCAGAGACCCCCATCAGAATCCCCTAGACAATTCTAGGTTCCAGACCAAGCATTACTACTTGAATGTAAAAAGATAAATTTAGAGATTGCTAGAGATCGAATCAAAAGATCCGAAAGCTCCGTCGTCTCGTGACAGTTCATACACCCTTGGTGTTGTGGTTGGTTTGCCTTGGGACGCCTTGCCTGTGTCTCCACGGCCCTTCCCCTGACTTCCTTGCAGCTTGGGACACTCCGATTGGAAATGTCCTTGCTGGCCACAATGGAAACAAGTCATCTGGCCGCTTCTACCAGACGGGTTATGTCGAGGACAGTTCTGAACCCCATGGTCCATGCTGCCACAACGAACACAAGCCCCCTTGGCCTTCCAGCACTCACCGGTATGGTTCCGTCCACATTTGGAACACGCAGGTTGGCAACCAGAGGTCTCACCTCCGTCAACCTGGTCCCATTTTCTCTTTTTATCATTAGTCTTGCCCGATGGGCCAGACTGTGGCTTAGCCTTAAGCTTAGCTTCTTCAGCCAAGTTAGACTCCAACAAAGCCACCCGTTTCACTCCCAGTGGGTACCTAGATGAGTAGCATTTCGGTTTAATCACACATTTGGAAAATGTCCCATACCATTCTCCAAAGCGTCTTACTATTGCGAATGCTGACACCATTCACAACAGAAATTATAATATACCTCAATCCCCATCATACTAAGATACTTAACATCATGTTCTTCCAATGATTGGAACGAACACCCTGAGTTTCCTCAATTCTTTCTTTGGACGGATTCAGATTGGAATTGATTCATTCCATCCAACTAGATCTAAGGAAACCTACCTTGACCTATACCGAGTCCTAGCTGATCCATCTGATCACAAGTCCACTCGTGTACTGGTCATGTAGTGTCTCCTTTGAGTCAGATTTAACATTGCATATGCTTTACTTATTATGAACGGCCATCAAGGGATAACACTTAACTTCAGTAGAGTGCTGCACGTTTATTTCAACCTAAGCCACTCTCTGGTCCATGTTACTTCCCTTGTCCAGGTAATCCATAAACAAGTTTTGCATTGCTTCCATCCCTTCCAACCCGTCTATTACTTCTTAATAACTAGATCGACCAACCTTTCTGTTTTTAGGATCTTGCCCTTGGAGAACGTATCTTGGCTAAGCCGGTTCATCTTAGAACTTTCACATTCACAAGCATGATACCCTAGCTTACCTCAACTCTTTCTCGGCTCACCCCAACTAAGGTTCCATAGTCATCATAGTTTTTGGAAATAAATTCGGTTTGGAACTCAACATCTTAGAGTGTTGTCCTAAACAGGATCAAGCATGCTCTGATATCAACTTGTAAGACCCGATCCCGCCCGCCTAGGCCGCGGTCGATGCCTCACGCCGCTCGGTCCACTTCCTGGCCGAACCTCTTAATTTTTGCCCTTTATTTATAATATCGCCTAAAGGCGAGGGCTAACTTAAACCTTAGCTAAAGACTTCCCTAGTCATTAATAGCATAGATCCTTTCAACAGATACGCAGCGGATTATTCTCAAATTAACCATTGGTCTAAAACCAATCTAACACTTGTCTGGTCGAATCACCTTAGCCTTGGCCAGTTTACTCAACTACCAATTAGCTTAAAGGTCAATCCTAAACCCAAACCAAGCCATAGGATTCTGAGGTTCCATTCCCCTAAACCATTCTATCTAGATCTACATAAGTAAATGCTAGATCATACCTTTGCCACATCTATGGAGCTTATTAGCTCATCGGTCCTCCATTGACTCGAATTGCTCTTGCTTAACAGCTGGACCACGATCACTCAATGATCTTACTTAAGGTCCTTATCTTGACTCCTGCATCAAACAACTCCCCTAGGTACTTAGTCATTCAACCAACCATCCCCACAGACATAAGTAACCTTTGAGAAGTCTTCGAAAGGATAAGGATATGTATTTGGCCTATCTCGGCTCAAGCACAATCCGAAATCCTTTTGCCTTATAGGCAATAGTACCAAGTCCATCTTCTGGACTGACAAAGCTCATGAGATCCTAAGTCAATCAACCAACCATCCTCACATGACTTGGAACTGATGAGTCATCATCTGGCCTGACCGGCCTTGGGACTTAACCCAGACAATAGATATGATTTGTTCATACCAACCGATGCATTCATTAATCAGGTTAGGACCGACAACTTGAGCCATCATCCAGAGGTCAGGTCGTCCATACTCAACCATGATCAGATCTTACACGGCCTTCCTTGAACAATCACACTTAGGCTCAATACTTATGGTCTACGACACATAGTACTAGCCATACTCTTCGTCATGACTCTTAGCCAATCTCGAAGTTATCAACACCAAGGTTGATATCTAGAAGCATCACATCAATACTCTTACTCCAGCAACGTGACTATCCATACCAGTGTTCGGCCATCGAACCATCGTCATGAAACATGATCCGACCACTAGACTTGATAAGCCATCGTCCACTTAGCATGCACTGATATAACTGGCCTTCCATTGCCATCATGTGGGTCTACGCCCTACATAAGGCATATGGCGCCTATCCTACTCACCAACCCGAGGATGATTGTAAGATATCCTACTTAGCCTTTGCGGCTAGAACCATCCAACCATAGCCGGATTGTCCATAGTCCCGTCTAACCGTCTGATTAAGATCTAGTGCGATCGGCCAGTTATAAGTCCGGCCCAAAGGCTCACGGACCTTCTTACCTGATCCGACCCAAAGCCTGGATCCATACCACAGAGTAAGGCCCAAGACCAAACCGGATTGCCTTGCAACCAATCAGACCTTGCGACACAACACTCCGGTTAAACTAACCGTCCGTCCGTTCGACTATGCAGCCGCGGACTGTCCACTTGGTTCGGCCTAAGCCTTGAACCAATGGCACCGTTTGGAACTCACACCCTTTGGGAACTAGTACCCTTTGGACACACGTGCCTCTTGGCAAGTCATGACCCTTGGCAACTCGCACCCATTCAGATGTTCCAACCGTTCGACCTAACCGTCCGTATGGACTGTCTGGTCCGTGCGTGTGTCCGGCCTATGGCCAAAGGACCACGCCTTAACCTACACAAGTCATGAACCATTGTGACTGTTCAGGGAAGGGTTGCAACCGTTCAGAACAGAACAGAACCGCCCCTATCCAATCGGATCACCTGAGGCCGGTTTAGACCATGCGCGCGCCTAACTCATCGGTTATGGACCGCGACCGCATTACTCAACCAGAACCACGGTTATAACCAATCCCAACACATCAACAAGGCCACGCCAATGTACAGAAGGAGTAGAAGAAGAAATAGATGAAAAGAATAAGAAGAATAGGACACAATCCAAACGCCCATGGCTAGACCGGTTCGGACTGTCCGATGGTCTTAGCCGATGAGTGGGTGGTTACCCCACTGACCCTATCTGACTGAACCACGGGGTTGGAGTCCTTCTCCAGACCTTTCTCTATGCCTTGGGTATCCATAACCACACGGCCTCCTCTCTCCTAAACCGTTCTCCTTGCCGGAGATACTAAACCACCACGACCGGCCCTTTTTCCGGCCGATCTCTTGGCCAGAACTCTCTCTCTCTCTCTCTACGTTTTTCCATGAGTATTTTACTCTGGAATTGGATAATGAAATCGACAGGAGAGCCCCCATATTTATAGAAAACGAGGGGGTAAGTCTTGCCCCACGAACAGGCACGACTTGCTAGCAAATGGGCACCATCGGCCAAGGGTTGTCCCCTTTCAGCCACTTGCATCCTTTCGCCCTTTCTGATTGGGTTTGGGGTCGGTCATATGCCCAACCCACGCCCCAAGCCTCCTGGACTTAGCCCACGGCCTTGTCCAAGGACCCAACAGCCCATGGCCTCATGGCCGGACCTCACAGCCCGCCACTGACCCGGACCCGGACCATCGCCTAAAACCCGAACAGTCCGTCTAGCTGAGATGAGCTGACTCCCAGCTGCCTCAGCTGAGTGAGCTAGTAGTCCAGCTAGTGGATCTGACTTAGTAGTGGCTGAGCTGGAGTGAACTCAACCTAGCTTCGTTAAGCTGGTCGAGCTACTTCTCTATCTCGTCCAGCTACCGTCTTACTCGTCTTAGCCGTCTCTTTGCTCTTATAAGGTTAAGTCTAAGTTTCCTTATGTCCTTAACCTTCTTTCTTGACCATGGAACGCTTGCCTTGATGTCCTAAGACTGGCTGGTACGTTTCCTCGAACCATGGCCGTTCCGACAGTCCTTTCCAGGATTGGGGGCGTGACAGCCAGCACTAAGGCCATGCGATCCGTCGAGTTATCATGAATCATCAGAGCAACGGGCAGAGCCCGCGTCGACCTTTTATCTAATAAATGCATCCCTTCCAGAAGTCGGGGTTTGTTGCACGTATTAGCTCTAGAATTACTACGGTTATCCGAGTAGTAGTTACCATCAAACAAACTATAACTGATTTAATGAGCCATTTGCAGTTTCACAGTCTGAATTCGTTCATACTTACACATGCATGGCTTAATCTTTGAGACAAGCATATGACTACTGGCAGGATCAACCAGGTAGCATTCATAAATCAGGACAAGACCACGTCATATTCCCGCAAACACATGGAAAGTGGGAACAGACGCAGACTTGACCGTCATCTTTTGTCCGGAGACAAACGTGCTTAGCGGGACAGAATTTCTTCGGGTCACCGCCATAATATTTCTGCAACCGAGATCTCAGCAAACAGCTTATTCACCTTTGCGAACAATGCATAAACTATGCAAAGACGCAAGGATCACAAGTGCCGGCTTATGTGTTCACAACTTCCCCACCGAAGGAGATGCCGCAAACAACATTTTAAGCAAAGCCTAACAATTCCTTCCAGATAGGTACGCAACACAGGCCCCGGATCAGTTCAACAAGCATAAAACTATGCTAGTGAAGAAACTGAGGAGGATAGTTGGTGTGTAGTTGGGTGCGCGAGCACAGAGCCTACAAACACTAGCTATCCAATCACCACTCATACGCCGAATGTTCATTGCCCCGCTAACATCAATCTTTCCAACCACTCTTGAGATGTAATAAAAAAAGCAACTGGAAGACGGATGAAACCAGGCCAAGGCCATGCAAGCGCGAAAATTTGAAGTTAGGGGCAAAACGGTCCACCGGAAAATTCGCCGGAAAAGTTCCCAGAAAATTCACCGGGGACAATCCGGCCATCGACCTCAACCCAGCCCTCGATAGTGTTGGACCGAACAGTCCAACACTACGTACCCGAACCGTTCGGGTACTGGGGGGTAGGAGGCTCAAGAGAGTGCCTACCCCTTATATATACAAAACGCTTTTTTTCAGTCTGTCACCAGTAGACATTGGTTGTGTTCCGGGGAGTATTTTTAATGTAAAAAAAAATACTTCGAATTTGAATCTGATTTTTTGCATGCTTCATAAGGATGGTTAAAGCTATTTTCTGGTAAATTTTCATAAATTTCTTTTGCTTCTAACCATGTCTTTTGCATGCTACAAAGGTCGGAGTTTCGTGGTCTAAACGGATGTCTACAGCAACTTTTGATCAACACTTGATATCCTAAACTCTTTGTTGACATATTTTTGATGTTTCCTTTCAGAAAACTTTCTTCAAAAATATTAATTTTTGCATTTTTGGCTTCTCGGGTGATTTTGGCTGTCCGTGGGTGATTTTGGCCCACGTGGGCTGTCTGTTCAGTACACACGGACGTCCGTGTGTGTCCGTCAGCACACACAGGACGTCCGTGGCCGTCCATCAGCACACACAGGACGTCCGGCTGTCCATCAGTACACATATCAGCACGCTCCGTGGACTGTTCGGGTGATTTTGGCCCACGTGGGCTGTCTGTTCAGTACACACAGGATGTCCGTCAGCACACGCAGGACATCTATGGCTGTCCGTGTGTGTCCGTGTGTCCGTCAGTGCACACAGGACGTCCGTCAGTACACACAGGACGTCCGTCAGCACACAAAGGACTTCCGTGGCCGTCCGTCAGCACACACAGGACGTCCGTCAGTACACAGAGGACATCCGTGGCCGTCCGTCAGCACACACAGGGCGTCCGTCAGCACACGCAGGACGTCCGTGTGTGTCCGTGTGTCTGTCAGTACACACAGGACGTCCGTCAGCACACACAGGATGTCCGTCAGTACACACAGGACGTCCGTCAGCACACACAGGACGTCCGTGGTCGTCCGTCAGTACAAATATCAGCATGCTGGCCCTTCCTGTGGACTGTTCGGGTGATTTTGGCCCACGTGGGCTGTCTGTTCAGTACACACAGGACGTCCGTCAGCACATGCAGGACGTCCGTGCCTGTCCGTTAGCACACACAGACTGTCCGTGGACTGATCCGTGTACTGAACTCATATCAGCATGCTGACCACACATATCAGCATGCTGGCCCTTCCCGTGGACTGTCCGTGTACTGATTTTGGACAACTGATGCACCATGTCAGTACACATATCAGCATGCTGGCCCTTCCCGTGGACTGATCCGTGTACTGATCCGTGTACTGAACTCATATCAGCATGCTGACCACACATATCAGCATGCTGGCCCTTCCCGTGGACTGTCCGTGTACTGATCCGTGTACTGATCCGTGTACTGAACTCATATCAGCATGCTGACCACACATATCAGCATGCTGGCCCTTCCCGTGGACTGATTCGTGTACTGATCCGTGTACTGATCCGTGTACTGAACTCATATCAGCATGCTGACCACACATATCAGCATGCTGGCCCTTCCCGTGGACTGTCCGTGTACTGATCCGTGTACTGATCCGTGTACTGAACTCATATCAGCATGCTGACCACACATATCAGCATGCTGGCCCTTCCCGTGGACTGTCCGTGTACTGATCCGTGGACTGATCCGTGTACTGAACTCATATCAGCATGCTGACCACACATATCAGCATGCTGGCCCTTCCCGTGGACTGTCCGTGTACTGATTTTGGACAACTGATGCACCATGTCAGTTGACTTGACCGTCATCATTTGTCAGGACAAGACAAGACCACGTCATATTCCCGCAAACACATGGAAAGTGGGAACAGACGCAGACTTGACCGTCATCTTTTGTCCGGAGACAAACGTGCTTAGCGGGACAGAATTTCTTCGGGTCACCGCCATAATATTTCCGCAACCGAGATCTCAGCAAACAGCTTATTGACCTTTGCGAACAATGCATAAACTATGCAAAGACGCAAGGATCACAAGTGCCAGCTTATGTGTTCACAACTTCCCCACCGAAGGAGATGCCGCAAACAACATTTTAAGCAAAGCCTAACAATTCCTTCCAGATAGGTACGCAACACAGGCCCCGGATCAGTTCAACAAGCATAAAACTATGCTAGTGAAGAAACTGAGGAGGATAGTTGGTCTGTAGTTGGGTGCGCGAGCACAGAGCCTACAAACACTAGCTATCCAATCACCACTCATACGCCGAATGTTCATTGCCCCGCTAACATCAATCGTTCCAACCACTCTTGAGATGTAATCAAAAAAGCAACTGGAAGACGGATGAAACCAGGCCAAGACCATGCAAGCACGAAAATTTGAAGTTAGGGGCAAAACGGTCCACCGGAAAATTCGCCGGAAAAGTTCCCGGAAAATTCACCGGGGACAATCTGGCCATCGACCTCAACCCAGCCCTCGATAGTGTTGGACCGAACAGTCCAACACTACGTACCCGAACCGTTCGGGTACTGGGGGGTAGGAGGCTCAAGAGAGTGCCTACCCCTTATATATACAAAACGCTTTTTTTCAGTCTGTCACCAGTAGACATTGG
>NW_026015069.1:92500-97500 GCF_020379485.1 Brassica napus
AGGATGTCCGTCAGTACACACAGGACGTCCGTCAGCACACAAAGGACGTCCGTGGCCGTCCGTCAGCACACACTGGACGTCCGTCAGTACACAGAGGACGTCTGTGGCCGTCCGTCAGCACACACAGGGCGTCCGTCAGCACACACAGGGCGTCCGTCAGCACACGCAGGACGTCCGTGTGTGTCCGTGTGTCCGTCAGTACACACAGGACGTCCGTCAGCACACACAGGACGTCCGTCAGTACACACAGGACGTCCGTCAGCACACACAGGAAGTCCGTGGTCGTCCGTCAGTACACATATCAGCATGCTGGCCCTTCCTGTGGACTGTTCGGGTGATTTTGGCCCACGTGGGCTGTCTGTTCAGTACACACAGGACGTCCGTCAGCACATGCAGGACGTCCGTGCCTGTCCGTTAGCACACACAGACTGTCCGTGGACTGATCCGTGTACTGAACTCATATCAGCATGCTGACCACACATATCAGCATGCTGGCCCTTCCCGTGGACTGTCCGTGTACTGATTTTGGACAACTGATGCACCATGTCAGTACACATATCAGCATGCTGGCCCTTCCCGTGGACTGATCCATGTACTGATCCGTGTACTGATCCGTGTACTCATATCAGCATGGTGACCACACATATCAGCATGCTGGCCCTTCCCGTGGACTGTCCGTGTACTGATTTTGGACAACTGATGCACCATGTCAGCACACATATCAGCATGCTGGCCCTTCCCGTGGACTGATCCGTGTACTGATCCGTGTACTGAACTCATATCAGCATGCTGACCACACATATCAGCATGCTGGCCCTTCCCGTGGACTGTCCGTGTACTGATCCGTGTACTGATCCGTGTACTGAACTCATATCAGCATGCTGACCACACATATCAGCATGCTGGCCCTTCCCGTGGACTGTCCGTGTACTGATCCGTGGACTGATCCGTGTACTGACTCATATCAGCATGCTGACCACACATATCAGCATTCTGACCACACATATCAGCATGCTGGCCTTCCGTGGACTGTCCGTGTACTGATTTTGGACAACTGATGCACCATGTCAGTACACATATCAGCATGCTGGCCCTTCCCGTGGACTGATCCGTGTACTGATCCGTGTACTGAACTCATATCAGCATGCTGACCACACATATCAGCATGCTGGCCCTTCCCGTGGACTGTCCGTGTACTGATCCGTGTACTGATCCGTGTACTGAACTCATATCAGCATGCTGACCACATATATCAGCATGCTGGCCTTCCCGTGGACTGATCCGTGTACTGATCCGTGTACTGAACTCATATCAGCATGCTGACCACACATATCAGCATGCTGGCCCTTCCCGTGGACTGTCCGTGTACTGATCCGTGTACTGATCCGTGTACTGAACTCATATCAGCATGCTGACCACACATATCAGCATGCTGGCCCTTCCCGTGGACTGTCCGTGTACTGATCCGTGGACTGATCCGTGTACTGAACTCATATCAGCATGCTGACCATACATATCAGCATGCTGGCCCTTCCCGTGGACTGTCCGTGTATCTGATTTTGGACAACTGATGCACCATGTCAGTACACATATCAGCATGCTGGCCCTTCCCGTGGACTGATCCGTGTACTGATTTTGGACAACTGATGCACCATGTCAGTACACATATCAGCATGCTGGCCCTTCCCGTGGACTGATCCGTGTACTGATCTGGACATAAGCTCGAGTTTTGATGGACTGGACTGTCCAAGTCAGTCTGATTGGTCCAAGTAGTACTTATGCTGGCTCGACTTTCCATCATCCAACCAAGTGTTAACATTTTTCCTTGGTATGATCGAGGCCAAGCGTACGGATGGGATGAATTAACTCTTTTGGGTTTTAATGCTCCCGTCAGGATGCTTTGGCCGAGACTTGTGCACATGCGGGCTGCATTTCATCGGCCAATCTGAAATATTAGGTTGAGAGTGAATTTCACCAAGTAAAATCTCGAACCTCTGACGGGATCTTCTTATATACTTGAATTTTTTTGGGTTTTTTTGGTTTTTAACGTTTTGGGAGGAACATGTATTGGAAAGGGGGAGGGTCGAATCTTAGCGACAAAGGGCTGAATCTCAGTGGATCGTGGCAGCAAGGCCACTCTGCCACTTACAATACCCCGTCGCGTATTTAAGTCGTCTGCAAAGGATTCTACCCCCGCCACTCGGTGGTAATTATAATTCAAGGCGGTCCGAACGGTGCTTCCACCGAACACTTAGCCAACGACACGTGCCTTCCCCGTCTTGAAACAAATCTTGTACTCTCATTGCTGCTACCAAAGACACGGTCATACTAGGACTGATTCCATAGTATACCATCTCTGTCGTTTACCTCTGCCGCCGAACAACAACCTTCCCTTTCCACAGTCGATCTGAACTCCGTAGCTCGATAACCAATCCATTCCAAGGATTACCTCGTACCCTTTTAAAGGCACGACTAACAGATCTGCCACAAAACTCTTTGCCTTGAATAACCATGGAACATTCTTGATACACTGATTTGCTTGAAGGGTTCGGTCTGCGGGGGTCAAGACGGCCACGTTTATCCTGTCAACCACAAAACAATCCCAAAACCGGGCAGCTACTTCAGGGGTCACATAACTATGTGTTGCCCCCGAGTCGAACAATACATGTGTGGGTTTACCAGCAAGATGTATGGTTCCTGCCACAGTAACCCAATCAACAATATCTCAATCACAAAAACTAATCAAAATTCTCACAACCATCAATCATCATCCTAAATTTCTAAACGCGCAACCTAGCGATCAAGCAATCTATAACTAACTAGAATACTAACTAGATTCCAGCAACTAAATTTCCATTCAATAAAAAGAGGAGGTTAAGCACCCACAATACCTGTGATGGGACCGCTTGACGGTCCTGCATTGTCTGGGTTTTCTACACCTAAGGCATAAACTCTACCTCCTAGGTTTTGCTTCTTTGGTGCTGGCTCAATAGCTGGACGGCTAGGAGGAGCTCGGATTGCGAGAGGGGTCGCAGGGATTGGCTTGTTTGGACATGACGATGCATAATGGCCCTTCATACCGCAAGAAGAAACAAGTAACATCTTCCATCCTTATAGATGAATAACCCTGCTGGTTACTCCGTTGTCTGTTGGGACAAAACTTAGAAATATGTCCCGGTTGATCACATATGTAACACACCACAGTGTTACCACGATTGTTGGCTTGGCCTCCAAATCCTCGCCCTTTTCCTTTGTAAGATCTTGGACCCTTGTTGAAATTTGGCCTTTCTCCTTGGCTAAACTTGGTGTGTCCACCAGAATGTGGTAAGGTCTTCCTTTCAGCCTCCAATACAGTTTCAACATTAACAGCTTTTTCCACTAGCTTAGATAAGCTGCTAAAGTTGCTTCCAGCTAAACGACTTCCAAGCTCTGGCTTCAATCCATACATAAAGTTACGGATCATAGTTGCTTCATCTTCACGCCCATCAAAGACATGTCGCCTCAACCTTGTGAACTCAGATTCGTAACTCCTCACTGGCCTATTTCCTTGAACAAGGTTCATGAACTGGCGCTCCAATCGATGCTTTGCTTCTGGAGGAAAGTATTTCCTCTCAAACTCTCCCTTGAACGACTCCCATGATGTGATGTTGTGTCCACGCTGTCTGTCTATGCTGTCCCACCATCCTGTGGCGTCGCCTTCCAAGTAGTACACAGCGATCTTCTTCTTATACTCCTCCGGGCAATCCATGGCTTCAAAATTCTTCTCCATCATAGTAATCCACTTGTCGGCCTCAATAGGATCGGATCCTCCTTTGAACTTGTAGGATCCAATGTTCTTCATGGTAGATAATAGCTTGGAAACTTCAGGGGGTTGAGAACGCCTGCCTTGGTTACCAAGTGCCTCGGTCATCACGTCATGTAAAAGCTTAAGGGTGTTTTCGGTTCCATGATCTTGTGGTCTTTCGGTGGCATGGTTCTGATCTGGCCTTGGGTTTGATTGAACGGATTGATCATGTTGATGTCTCTGGTCCCAATTATGACTTGGGCCAATACTCGCCAAACTGTCATCTCTCACTCTAGTCCTATTACCGTAAACAGGAAAAGATCTTGTTCTCTGCAGAGGGCTCCTATCGTGTCCAAACATCTCACTAATGCCATTTCCATTATCCTGATCTGATCTGTGACCCAATCCTCCGCCTGTCCAATCCATACCCTCTCCCCATATCCGACCTCGTCCATCATCACCTGTCCCGCGATTAGCCATCTGCACACAATAAAAAGGGTAAGTCATATTCCTACCACGGGAAGCGGCTGGTTTCCTAATCATCTTTTTGCGACTCCTTTGACTCGATAAAACCGTTAAAAAAGCACTTGTGTCACGCATGGACGAAACCATGCTCTGATACCACCTCTGTAACACCCCCAAACCGTTCTAGGCATAGGTCAAACCACCGGCCAACAATCAAACAAGAACATGACCGACGGCCCTACCGTCTACCAAGGGTCAGGAGCGCTACAAGACGGGTTAACGGGCAATCCAGCCAAAGTTACAAAAAGTACAATTCGTAACTAGGCCAGGCCGCCCACTAACACGTCCCGTTAGACCAAAGCCTAAGGCTTCTCAACCGGTACTCCAATCTGACGTTGTGTTAGCTCGGACAAGCTAATACCAGAACAACAAGGCAGTTTCACAAAACATTCGCTTTATTTATCTTATATAATATCTTGTTTACAATACACAAAATATTATACAAGTGGTGGCATGCCAAGAAAGCGAAAGTACATACTTATAGTCTGAAAGCGTCTTAAGCAAAAAGATGCAAATCTACACCAGCCAGCCTAGCCTCCCGCGCTTTCTACGAGCTCACTACTGGTCACCTGAAAACAACAACGAGTGAGGAGTGTTGTGAACAATAGAGAATTCGTGTGTAATTGTTCTGTGTTATTATTAATCATAAAAGGGGTTCCTTATATAAGGATTACAAGATAGAGATAAATGG
>NW_026015069.1:107500-110000 GCF_020379485.1 Brassica napus
CTACGTTGTCCTTCCCCTTCTTGTACTTGATCACATAAGGAAAAGTCTCCACGAACTCCAGCCACCTAGCATGCCTCTTCTTGAGTGTGGTCTGGCCCCTCAAGTGTTTAAGAGTCTCGTGATCTGTATGAATAATAAACTCTTTAGACAGAAGATAATGTTGCCAAGTTTCAAGTGACCTTACTAGAGCATATAGCTCTTTATCATAGGTGGGGTAATTGAGGGCGGCTCCACTCAATTTCTCACTAAAGAAAGCCACTGGCCGGCCTCCTTGGGTCAGTACGGCTCCTATTCCTGTCCCTGAAGCATCACACTCAATCTCAAAAGGTTTATCAAAATCAGGAAGAGTTAGGACCGGTGCATGTGTCAAACTATGTTTAAGCCTGTTGAAAGACTCCTCTTGGGCAGGACCCCAAGCAAAGGTTACATTCTTCTTGATCACGGAGGTCATTGGGGCGGCAATGGTACTGAAGTCCTTCACAAATCGTCGGTAGAAACTGGCTAGTCCATGGAAGCTGCGGATATGTCCGATCGTGGTCGGGGTCGGCCAGTCTTGTATGGCCTTGATCTTCTCCTCATCAACCTTCAGTCCCTGTGAACTCACAACAAAGCCTAAAAATACCAACTGATCAGTGCAGAATACACATTTCTTAAGGTTAGCATAAAGGCCTTCTTGCCTTAAGGCTTTCAAAACCTGTTCTAGGTGTCCCATGTGTTCAGTTAAAGACCTGCTGTAAATCAAGATATCATCAAAGTATACAACCACGAATTTACCAATGTAAGGTCGGAGGACCTCATTCATGAGTCTCATGAAGGTGCTAGGGGCGTTGGTAAGGCCAAACGGCATCACCAGCCACTCGTATAGACCTTGCTTGGTCTTGAAGGCGGTTTTCCACTCATCTCCTTCCTTCATGCGGACTTGATGGTATCCACTCCTGAGATCAATCTTAGAAAACACAACAGACCCACTCAGTTCATCCAACATATCATCTAATCTAGGTATAGGGTACCGATATTTGATGGTTATGTTGTTGATGGCTCGGCAGTCCACACACATGCGCCATGTCCCATCTTTCTTAGGCACTAGTAGGACCGGGACTGCACAGGGGCTAAGGCTCTCGCGGATGTAGCCTTTGTCCATGAGATCTTGGACCTGCCGTTCCAGCTCCTTAGCTTCCTCAGGATTGACACGGTAAGCGGCTCGGTTTGGTAGTGGCGCGCCGGGTACAAGATCGATCTGATGTTCTATGCCACGGATAGGGGGTAAACCGGCAGGGATCTCGTCAGGGAAGACATCCTTGTAACGTCCCATGAGGTCTTGTACTACGTCCGGTACTTCAGGAGCTTCTAAACCTGCAAAACAACCTTCCTTAAAGATCATTAGTAGCACCTGTGTCTCACGTTGTAATGATTTAAGCACTTGTCCGGAAGTCATGTAAAGGTTAGTGTTACTTACCTGGCCGGACTGCGTCATTGCCTTCTGCATATCATGAACTTCTTGAGGGCTGAGAGGTGCTAGGCTGTGCTTCTTGTTGTTGTGGACGAAACTGTAGATGTTGGTGCGGCCATGGTGAAGTGTCTCCTTGTCAAACTGCCACGGCCTTCCGAGAAGTATATGGCCGGCTTGCATGGGCACAACATCACACTTGACCTGGTCTTGGTACTTGCCAATACTGAAGGACACAACAACTTGTTCGGCAATCTTGAGCTCAGTCTCATCATTGAGCCATTTGAGACGGTATGGTCGAGGATGGGCAGTTTTGACCAACCCTAGCTTATCAACAAGATACTTGCTAGCCACGTTAGTACAAGATCCGCCATCTATGATCAAACTACATACCTTGTGATCAACACTACATCTGGTGTGGAAGATGTTCTCCCGCTGGATGGTCTCTGGGTCAAAGAGGGTGCTAAGAGCTCTCCGGGTCACTAGCAGCTCGCCTGTCTCCGGGTAGTCGGTTACTTCTTCATCAGAGATCGCGGCCGCGGCCTCTGCCTCATCTTGGGATTCATACTCGCCATCCCCCTTTAGGACCATCACTCGTTTGTTTGGACAATCCCGAGCGTAGTGGCCTTTGCCCTGACACTTATAACAAATGATGTCACGAGTACGCAAATTTTGGGCTTGAGTCTTACCCTGCTCCGGCTTAGATGCATTAGACGATTCAGCCTGGTTGGTCTTGAATCGGCTCTCAATCTCAATCGTCTTGCCCTTGTCGCCTTGTTTTGAACCCGGTTGAGTCCAAGCAGGTTTGCTGCGGCTGGTACTGGCCGTCTTGCGCTTGATGTGCTGCTCGGCTTGCGTAGCAAAGTGCAATAGATCGTTGAAGTCTTCATAGTGTTGTCTCTCCACCTTGCGGGCAATGCGGTCTTGCAGCCCTTCCAGGAATTGGGACATCATTGTCTCCTCGGGCTCGTCGGTCTCAAGCTTATTCCTAAGTGCCTCGAACTCCTCAAAGTACTCCTCCACAGTCTTAGTTCCCTGCGTAAGTTTACGAAA
>NW_026015069.1:120000-127500 GCF_020379485.1 Brassica napus
GAGAATTCTGGTCGATTTCTACATCCTGAAACACAAAGAATCCAGAGAAAAATACAGAGAGTTGGTCGGATTCCCAATCCAAGACCCATGGTGGTGTGAAGGCCATAAAGAGACAGTTTTGGGGCAGATCAAGGGGGAAGTTGAGAACGACCCTCTGAACGGTTTTGATCATTGTTGACAACACCCAAAGACTTATCTGGAGCCTGTGAACACACGCAAATGGTGAGGAAAGGAGGGAGTTGGCCGGAATCCATTCCCAAGGGCCAATGCAGCCTTAAAGGGAGATTGGTGTGGAAAGCAGTTTCATGGGGAACAAAGAGGGAAGTGATGCACGACCCTTGGATGGTGATTGATCATGGATGATCATGTCTAAGGCTTCCTATGTGTCTTGGGAACACACGCAATTGGTTAGGAGAGGAGGGGGAAGGCTTGACTCCACTCTCAAAGGCATGAACAGCCTTGAAGATGGATGCAGTATAGAAACTGGTTTCATGGAAGTTTCATGGAAGGAGTGATGGGCACGAACCATGGTTAGATCTTATCAATACTGGGAGTATGTGATAAGGGTTTGATGAAGGCGTGCTAGGAGGAGCATGGACGCCCCTGATGAGGTAACAGGTGGGGACTGCAGACCATTGGACATAGTCTGGTACACTATGGGTTGATCTGGTCCAGCAGTTACACCTTACTCTGTTTTATGATTATTAATCATATTATTCATTGTTCTTATGATTGAGATTGATGATTAGACATAGTAGCACTGAACCATGGCTTGGCCGGTTCAGAAGAACCCTCCATGGCCTTGGTTTGGCAGCTAAGTCTGGATCTCCTACTTCCTGATGGATTTATGGCGATCTGACTTTGGAATCCTCTTAGTGGTGAATTATCATGAATTATCATGGTATTAGGGGATTTTTATCTGATTGATTTCGAGATGGTCAATGTGGCCGGTGGGGCTGTTCTAGGTCGAGATCCATAGGATCGAGATCGGTTCTTGGAATTCTGACTTGACCATTCTCTTAGTTAAGATTTATCATGAATTATCATGAATCCTAATGAGTTTTTAGGGATTGATTTAGAGATGGTCCCTTGGGCCGGTTTGGCTGGTCTTGGCCGAGATCTATGGGATGGAGGCCGGTTCTGGGAAATCTGATTGGACCATTCTCTTAGTTATGATTTATCATGAATTGTCATGAATGTTAATTGATTTTTGGAGCAGGGTTGCTTGCGGTCGAAATTGCACCTGAGGGCATATTGGGGTCAGATCCTTGTGTTAGGATATCTGATCATATGTTGTGTGCTGGAACATATTGTCACTTATGATATTGATCATAAGGAATTGCTGGTTATCAACCTTGGTGTTGGTAAGGCAGGCCGTGTGTGGTCTGATCATTGGCAAGGATGGACGACCTGATCCTTGGATGATGGATCAAGGTGTCTGATCTGATTGATCAAAGGATGCACCGGTGGTAAGAGCAACACTAATCAGGTTCAGTGGGACATGGTTCCATGACTGATTAGGAAGTATGAAGACTCATCAGTTCTGAGTCATGTGGGGTGGTTGGTTGATTGACTCAGGATCTGATGGGCATTGTTAGTCTTTGTGAGGACTTGATCTGGTTAGTCCATGAGAGGACTTGGTATGATTAGTCCATGAGCTGGACTTGGTATCATAAGTTGATAAGGCAAAAGGATGTGGAACAGTGCATGAACCGGTAAGGGCCAGATGCATGTCCTTAGCTGATTGAAGACTTCCCAAAGGTTACTTATGTCTGTGGGGATGGTTGGCTGAATGACTAAGTACCCAAGGGAAGAGTTTATGCAGGTATGATCTGTCAATGTTGCATAGATCTAGATAGAATGGCTTAGGGGAACAGAACCTCTGATTGTATGACTTGGTCTAGGTTCAGATTCGACCTTGGAGCTAGCTGGCAGTTGTGTTTACTGACCAGTAGCTGAGGTGATCTGATCAGACAAGTGTTAGATTGGATTTAGTCCAATGGATGATAGATGTTATTCCGCTGTGCATAAGTTGAAATGATCTAAGCTAGGGAATGACTAAGGTAGTCTTGAGCTAAGATCTGAGTTAGCCCTCGCCTATGGGCGATGTTTTTAAATAAAGGGCAAAATTTTTAGAGGTTCGGTCAGTGTATAGACCGAGCGACGTGAGGCATCGACCGCGGCCTGGTCGGCCGGGATCGGGTCTTACAAGTTGGTATCAGAGCATGCTTGATCCTGTTGAGGACAGTGCTCAAATATGTTAAGTTCCAAACCGAAATTATTTCTGAAAACTGAGATGACTTGGAACCTTAGTTGTGGTGAGCCAAGTGAGAGTTGAGGTAAGTTTGGGTTTCATGCTTGTGAACGGGGAAGTTCCAAGATGAGCCGGCTTAGCCAAGATACACTCTTCCACGGCAAGACCCTGAAAACATAAAGGTTAGTTTATCTAGTTATTTGGGAATAATAGACGGATTGGATGATGGACGCAATGCAAGATCTTTGTATGGACGACCTGGACAAGGGAAGTAACATGGACCAGAGAGTGGCTTAGGTTGAAAGAAACGTGCAGCACTCTCTTGGAGGTAAATGTTATCCCTTGATGGCCGTTCAAAACAAGTGAGCATATGCAATGTTCATGTTAGTCTAAGGGAGACACTACATGGCTAGTACATGAGTGGGCTTGTGATCAGATGGATCAGCTTGGACTCAGTGTAAGTCAAGGTAGGATTCCTTAAGATTGAGTGAATGAAATGGATCAATTCCAAGAGGAATTGGAAACACGATGTTAAGTATCTTAGTATGATGAGGATTGAGGTATACTATAAACACTTTTGTGAATGGTATGGGACGTTCACAGATGTGTGATGCTTTGGAGAATGGTATGGGACATTTTCCAAATGTGTGATCAAACCGAAATCCTACTCATCTAAGTACTTAATGATCGGTGGTGTGGAAACACATTATTTGATACTGGAGCTACACATAGTGCTGTGAGTCCAGGAATGGTTGGAAAAGGTTTGTTCCAGTATGGAACATGGGATGGTCCTGAACGAGTGAGTGCGGCCGGAGGGCAAGTTATGAACTCACTCGGTCTGGTTAAGGACATCCCTGTGGTGATCTTGGATAGGCCGATGCCTATAGATCTGATTGTTGTCCCCCTCAAGCATCATGAAGTGATCTTGGGCATGGACTGGTTGGGAAAGTATCGGGCAACTCTAGATTGTCACCGGGGAAGGGTGCAACTTGAGAACGAGTTTGGACCCCGATTAAGTACCAAGGAATCAAGCCAACCTCTTGTAGTTGGTGGTTTCAGCAGTCCAAGTAGAACGGATGCTTGGAAATGGTTGTGAGGCCTTTTTGGCTACCATTTACACCGATGAGGTTGTAGGGGCCTGTGACCCAGAGGGTATACCGTTGGTTCGGGAATTTCAGGATGTGTTTGGGGCACTACAGGGCATTCCCCCTGATAGGGCTGACCCATTCATCATTGAATTGGAACCTGGAACGGCCCCATTATCTAAAAGTCCATATAGAATGGCACCAGCTCAGATGGCAGAGCTGAAGAAGCAACTTGAGGAGTTGCTTGAGAAGGGGTTCATACACCCTAGTGTATCACCTTGGGGAGCACCAGTCCTATTTGTTAAGAAAAAAGGATGGTAGCTTTAGGTTGTGCATTGATTATAGGGGTTTGAACAGGGTGACTGGGAAGAACAAGTACCCTTTACCCAGGATTGATGAATTGCTGGAATCATAAACCTTATTGTCCAGGAAGGACTTAAGGGAACAGAACAATCTGTTAGGACTCATGGTAGAGTGAGCAGCCTAAAGATTGGAACATGTTCACTAGGACTTGGCTGGTGCATCGAGTGGCTTGGAGATTGGTTGAATCTACTAAGACTTGAGTACTCAGTATGTTCCTAGGTACTGAATTTGATCTAGTCATGGAACTAAAGTGTTCTACATGGACTTGGTGTCTACTAGGAACGCAACCTGGAGAGTTGGGTCAGTGACACAAGTCATGTCTTTGTATGGGTGCTTGATGGACCACTTGATAAGATTTTGGGTTAAAAATCTATCAAGTGGGGAAGACTTGTTGTGTATATGATGACCAAGACATGGTCAGTGAGAAAGAACAAGGTGGGAGATGCAACGAACTGGTTAGAAAGAACCAATCGAGCATGCTCCATGTTCTGGGTACAAAAAAGTCGGATGGAACCTTGGTCATGAGACAAGAGGTTAACACCACTGGATTCGAGGACGAATCCTTCGTAAGTGGGGGAGACTTGTCATGTCCCCGATCCTGGATAGGATCGTCCGGACGGACTGCGGTGCAAGGAAACGCACCAGTCAGGTCACATGACCTAAGGACAAGCGTGTCATGGTCCTGAATGAGGGTTAAGGGCATCAGTCAGCTGAGACTTAACCAGGATACGATGGAAATAAGGGTAAAGGAGCTGGGTGAGTGTTTAGGCAGCTGGACGAGTGTTGGCTTGAGTTCAATCAGCTCGGTTCAGCTGGTATTCAGTTCACCATGATCTGTTCAGCTCACAGGAGCTGGTAGACTAGCTCACTCAGCTGGGAACAGCTGGAGGTCAGCTCAATCCGGTGAACGGTGCGTTCTGGTTCGGATCAGTGTGGGCGAGTCCGGGACGGTTACTGGGCGAGCCGATGGTCCGGGTGCAGGACGGTTCGACCAAATGGGTCTTAGTCTTGGGACAGGGAGTGGCCAAGCTTCCAGAGTGTGAGCTGAGGCTCAGTGATCGATTTGCCAAAGGAAGAAAAGGGGAGAAACCGCCAATGGGCGGTTATGGGGCGGTTATGGGACGGTTTTGGGAAGAAGGGATGGGATTTTGGTAACTGTTCGCCCAGGCGGTTGGGGACAGTTTAAATCGTCCTCTCTCTCTCATTTCTGATAATTCTGGTCGATTTCTACATCCTGAAACACAAAGAATCCAGAGAAAAATACAGAGAGTTGGTCGGATTCCCAATCCAAGACCCATGGTGGTGTGAAGGCCATAAAGAGACAGTTTTGGGGCAGATCAAGGGGGAAGTTGAGAACGACCCTCTGAACGGTTTTGATCATTGTTGACAACACCCAAAGACTTATCTGGAGCCTATGAACACACGCAAATGGTGAGGAAAGGAGGGAGTTGGCCGGAATCCATTCCCAAGGGCCAATGCAGCCTTAAAGGGAGATTGGTGTGGAAAGCAGTTTCATGGGGAACAAAGAGGGAAGTGATGCACGACCCTTGGATGGTGATTGATCATGGATGATCATGTCTAAGGCTTCCTATGTGTCTTGGGAACACACGCAATTGGTTAGGAGAGGAGGGGGAAGGCTTGACTCCACTCTCAAAGGCATGAACAGCCTTGAAGATGGATGCAGTATAGAAACTGGTTTCATGGAAGTTTCATGGAAGGAGTGATGGGCACGAACCATGGTTAGATCTTATCAATACTGGGAGTATGTGATAAGGGTTTGATGAAGGCGTGCTAGGAGGAGCATGGACGCCCCTGATGAGGTAACAGGTGGGGACTGCAGACCATTGGACATAGTCTGGTACACTATGGGTTGATCTGGTCCAGCAGTTACACCTTACTCTGTTTTATGATTATTAATCATATTATTCATTGTTCTTATGATTGAGATTGATGATTAGACATAGTAGCACTGAACCATGGCTTGGCCGGTTCAGAAGAACCCTCCATGGCCTTGGTTTGGCAGCTAAGTCTGGATCTCCTACTTCCTGATGGATTTATGGCGATCTGACTTTGGAATCCTCTTAGTGGTGAATTATCATGAATTATCATGGTATTAGGGGATTTTTATCTGATTGATTTCGAGATGGTCAATGTGGCCGGTGGGGCTGTTCTAGGTCGAGATCCATAGGATCGAGATCGGTTCTTGGAATTCTGACTTGACCATTCTCTTAGTTAAGATTTATCATGAATTATCATGAATCCTAATGAGTTTTTAGGGATTGATTTAGAGATGGTCCCTTGGGCCGGTTTGGCTGGTCTTGGCCGAGATCTATGGGATGGAGGCCGGTTCTGGGAAATCTGATTGGACCATTCTCTTAGTTATGATTTATCATGAATTGTCATGAATGTTAATTGATTTTTGGAGCAGGGTTGCTTGCGGTCGAAATTGCACCTGAGGGCATATTGGGGTCAGATCCTTGTGTTAGGATATCTGATCATATGTTGTGTGCTGGAACATATTGTCACTTATGATATTGATCATAAGGAATTGCTGGTTATCAACCTTGGTGTTGGTAAGGCAGGCCGTGTGTGGTCTGATCATTGGCAAGGATGGACGACCTGATCCTTGGATGATGGATCAAGGTGTCTGATCTGATTGATCAAAGGATGCACCGGTGGTAAGAGCAACACTAATCAGGTTCAGTGGGACATGGTTCCATGACTGATTAGGAAGTATGAAGACTCATCAGTTCTGAGTCATGTGGGGTGGTTGGTTGATTGACTCAGGATCTGATGGGCATTGTTAGTCTTTGTGAGGACTTGATCTGGTTAGTCCATGAGAGGACTTGGTATGATTAGTCCATGAGCTGGACTTGGTATCATAAGTTGATAAGGCAAAAGGATGTGGAACAGTGCATGAACCGGTAAGGGCCAGATGCATGTCCTTAGCTGATTGAAGACTTCCCAAAGGTTACTTATGTCTGTGGGGATGGTTGGCTGAATGACTAAGTACCCAAGGGAAGAGTTTATGCAGGTATGATCTGTCAATGTTGCATAGATCTAGATAGAATGGCTTAGGGGAACAGAACCTCTGATTGTATGACTTGGTCTAGGTTCAGATTCGACCTTGGAGCTAGCTGGCAGTTGTGTTTACTGACCAGTAGCTGAGGTGATCTGATCAGACAAGTGTTAGATTGGATTTAGTCCAATGGATGATAGATGTTATTCCGCTGTGCATAAGTTGAAATGATCTAAGCTAGGGAATGACTAAGGTAGTCTTGAGCTAAGATCTGAGTTAGCCCTCGCCTATGGGCGATGTTTTTAAATAAAGGGCAAAATTTTTAGAGGTTCGGTCAGTGTATAGACCGAGCGACGTGAGGCATCGACCGCGGCCTGGTCGGCCGGGATCGGGTCTTACAGTTCGGGTGATTTTGGCCCACGTGGGCTGTCTGTTCAATACACACAGGACGTCCGTCAGCACACGCAAGACGTCCGTGCCTGTCCGTTAGCACACACAGACTGTCCATGGACTGATCCGTGTACTGAACTCATATCAGCATGCTGACCACACATATCAGCATGCTGGCCCTTCCCGTGGACTGTCCGTGTACTGATTTTGGACAACTGATGCACCATGTCAGTACACATATCAGCATGCTGGCCCTTCCCGTGAACTGATCCGTGTACTGATCCGTGTACTGATCCGTGTACTGAACTCATATCAGCATGCTGACCACACATATCAGCATGCTGGCCCTTCCCGTGGACTGTCCGTGTACTGATCCGTGTACTGATCCG
>NW_026015069.1:155000-157500 GCF_020379485.1 Brassica napus
CAGATTGAGAGATTCAATCAAACCTTCCTCCGCAAATCCACTTCAGTTCATCCTTTAATCAAGCTGAGAGTGATACACATCCAGCAGCTTGATTCCATTCTATCCTTTGTTTATTTATCTTTTTTTATTATCATTATCATCATCATCTCATTTTTTTTCATATTTGTTTCTGTTTGCATCATAAAAACTCTAAACTCATAAAAATCGGTTCTCTTTGTTTTCAGGTTTAAACCTTGGTTCCACCATTCTAACCAATTCGTGGGTTACCCCCCCCCCTGTGCCTACAAAATATTGGTATCAGAGCTCAAGCTCCTGAATCAGGTCACTCTATCCTTGCATCATTCATATTTGTTTGCATTTGTTTTTCATCATAAACCGAAAATCCATAAAAACTGTTTCTTTGTTTCAAGTTTTGTTTCTGCATTTGTTTTGTGTTCTTGCTGTTCATTCTGCTAAGTGCCACGAAAAAGAAAAGAAAAGTTTTGTTTGATTCATTTAAAATCGAAAATCCCAAAAGAAAAGTGTTTGCATTCATTAGTTTCCGTAAAAAAAATCCCATAAAAAGTTCTGTTTTGAATTTGATTCCTTTTCATTTGCATCCATAAATTTAAAAGCCAAAAGAAATCATCCTAGTTATTGTTTCATATCATATTAGTTGGTCCATTTCGTGATTGCATCAGAAAAGAAAAATAAAATATTTTCAAGCTTAGTTTTTATCTTTTGCATAAGTGATTTAATTGTTTGCATCAAAGAAAATTAAAAAAAAAAAAACAAATATCAGCATTAGTTTGCTTTCCATATTTTCTTTTCATTTGTGTTTATTATCATATCATATTGATTCATTTCGTGTTTGCATTGAGAAAACCAAAAGAAAAATAATTTTTGCATACTTTATTTCATTTCGGTTCATAATTGCATATTTTCTCGGTTTAGTTTAAATTGCATTGTGCACTTGATTTATTTTGGTTCGACCAGACCTTCCCATATCTTTCACTTGATCTTTGAGAGTGTTTTCAGGAAGCCATGGTAGGAGAAACACACGGCCACTGTCAGATGGCCAAAGAGAACCAACATTTGACAGCTTTGCAAGAGGTTGATCTGATTGCACAGCTGAGGAAAAGAAAGAAGGCACAAGGCCAACGTCCACAACCAGGAGAAAGGAGATTTGGAGATGCTCCAGAGGCTGTCTATGTCGAGCCCAAGCCACCAGATCCTTCAAGGATCAATCAAACCCCAACTTCTCAAACCCACAAACATCATGTTGTTAATTCTCAATTTAATTATAACTCTTTTGCTGATAAAAATAAACTCTTTACATTTTCAGGAAAAAGAGGTTATCTAATATGGGAGAGGAACCTTGATGAATGGTTTCACTTCAACAACATCTTGAAGGAAGAGAGGCTTGCTTATGCCATTGAACAACTTAGAGATGATGCCTTTGAATGGTGGGTACAAGAAGAAGGTGATAGATGGTTTTACAAGGAGCCAACTATCAAAACATGGAGAGCTCTTAAGGAAGTCATGAGATATGAGTTTGCACCAAAGATTACAAGTTCTGAAATCCAGGAACTATATCCAAGGAGGTATCCAACTCATGGTTCCAAAGAAGCAAGAAAAGATGTACCAAAAGAAGGTCATAGAAGCTTGATCCATCAAGACCAGATTCGGCCAAACCAGAAGCCCACGGTTTTCTATGATCAAAACCAACCTATTGAGGTCCCAAAGACCATGGAGGAGAAGAAGTTTGTCAGCCAAGACACATTGGCCAGACACAAAGAAAAACCAGACAAACTGATTTTTCAAGAAAAGGCCAAGGTAAGTCCTATACTTGATAAATTTGTTTGTAAATCATCTCCCACTGGTATGAGTCACTTGTCTTTGTCCAAGGATGATAAGACAGGTCCTGAAGTCAAGAAAGACACGATCTCAAAGTCCTTTTTGGATTTAAAAGTTGTTCATGATTTAAGTCCAAGGAATGATGAGATTTCAAACCCAAAGAAAGAAGAGGCATCAAGCCAAGGTAAGTCTTCTAACTCTGAGGATTTGAAATATCAGACATGTTATAGATGTCATAAGAAAGGACACTATGCTATAGTTTGTCCTACTAAGAAAGCATTGATAGAAACATCACTAAAAGAGAAAACAGAATTATCTATGAAAAGTGATAGTTTTATTCAATCTGATATATTGGTTCCAAATTCTTGTATAATGCACTTGTCTTTGTCAAAGGGTGTTGTAACAGGACTTAAGGAGCAAGAATTTAAAGAAGAAGAACCACCAGGAGTGACTCTTGTGATGGACAAGAAGATTGTTCAAGACACAATGCAGTCCATGTTGCTTAAAGAAGCAAAACCGGTCATAAAAGTATCCCACCAAGGTAAGTGTCTAACACCACCTTTGGATACTAGTACTGACGTGTGTGTTCTTGGTACAGGAAGAACAAATGAAAGCTATAATATTATTGAAGTTCCAGAGAAAGAACCAGACCATAAGCTCAGCC
>NW_026015069.1:175000-177500 GCF_020379485.1 Brassica napus
ACAAACGTGCTTAGCGGGACAGAATTTCTTCGGGTCACCGCCATAATATTTCCGCAACCGAGATCTCAGCAAACAGCTTATTCACCTTTGCGAACAATGCATAAACTATGCAAAGACGCAAGGATCACAAGTGCCGGCTTATGTGTTCACAACTTCCCCACCGAAGGAGATGCCGCAAACAACATTTTAAGCAAAGCTTAACAATTCCTTCCAGATAGGTACGCAACACAGGCCCCGGATCAGTTCAACAAGCATAAAACTATGCTAGTGAAGAAACTGAGGAGGATAGTTGGTCTGTAGTTGGGTGCGCGAGCACAGAGCCTACAAACACTAGCTATCCAATCACCACTCATACGCGAATGTTCATTGCCCCGCTAACATCAATCTTTCCAACCACTCTTGAGATGTAATCAAAAAAGCAACTGGAAGACGGATGAAACCAGGCCAAGACCATGCAAGCGCGAAAATTTGAAGTTAGGGGCAAAACGGTCCACCGGAAAATTCGCCGGAAAAGTTCCCGGAAAATTCACCGGGGACAATCCGGCCATCGACCTCAACCCAGCCCTCGATAGTGTTGGACCGAACAGTCCAACACTACGTACCCGAACCGTTCGGGTACTGGGGGGTAGGAGGCTCAAGAGAGTGCCTACCCCTTATATATACAAAACGCTTTTTTTCAGTCTGTCACCAGTAGACATTGGTTGTGTTCCGGGGAGTATTTTTAATGTAAAAAAAAAATACTTCGAATTTGAATCTGATTTTTGCATGCTTCATAAGGATGGTTAAAGCTATTTTCTGGTAAATTTTCATAAATTTCTTTTGCTTCTAACCATGTCTTTTGCATGCTACAAAGGTCGGAGTTTCGTGGTCTAAACGGATGTCTACAGCAACTTTTGATCAACACTTGACATCCTAAACTCTTTGTTGACATATTTTTGATGTTTCCTTTCAGAAAACTTTCTTCAAAAATATTAATTTTTGCATTTTTGGCTTCTCGGTGATTTGGCTGTCCGTGGGTGATTTTGGCCCACGTGGGCTGTCTGTTCAGTACACACGGACGTCCGTGTGTGTCCGTCAGCACACACAGGACGTCCGTGGCCGTCCTTCAGCACACAGGACGTCCGGCTGTCCATCAGTACACATATCAGCACGCTCCGTGGACTGTTCGGGTGATTTTGGCCCACGTGGGCTGTCTGTTCAGTACACACAGGACGTCCGTCAGCACACGCAGGACGTCCGTGGCTGTCCGTGTGTGTCCGTGTGTCCGTCAGTGCACACAGGACGTCCGTCAGCACACACAGGACGTCCGTCAGCACACACAAGACATTCGTGGCTGTCCGTGTGTGTCCGTGTGTCCGTCAGTGCACACAGGACGTCCGTCAGCACACACAGGACGTCCGTCAGCACACGCAGGATGTCCGTCAGCACACGCAGGACGTCCGTGGCTGTCCGTGTGTGTCCGTGTGTCCGTCAGTGCACACAGGACGTCCGTCAGCACACACAGGACGTCCGTCAGCACACGCAGGACGTCCGTCAGCACACGCAGGACGTCCGTGGCTGTCCGTGTGTGTCCGTGTGTCCGTCAGCACACGCAGGACATCCGTCAGTACACACAGGACGTCCGTCAGCACACAAAGGATGTCTGTGGCCGTCCGTCAGCACACACAGGACGTCCGTCAGTACACAGAGGACGTCCGTGGCCGTCCGTCAGCACACACAGGGCGTCCGTCAGCACACGCAGGATGTCCGTGTGTGTCCGTGGGTCCGTCAGTACACACAGGACGTCCGTCAGCACACACAGGACGTCCGTCAGTACACACAGGACGTCCGTCAGCACACACAGGACGTCCGTGGTCATCCGTCAGTACACATATCAGCATGCTGGCCCTTCCTGTGGACTGTTCGGGTGATTTTAGCCCACGTGGGTTGTCTGTTCAGTACACACAGGACGTCCGTCAGCACACGCAGGACGTCCGTGCCTGTCCGTTAGCACACACAGACTGTCCGTGGACTGATCCGTGTACTGAACTCATATCAGCATGCTGACCACACATATCAGCATGCTGGCCCTTCCCGTGGACTGTCCGTGTACTGATTTTGGACAACTGATGCACCATGTCAGTACACATATCAGCATGCTGGCCCTTCCCGTGGACTGATCCGTGTACTGATCCGTGTACTGAACTCATATCAGCATGCTGACCACACATATCAGCATGCTGGCCCTTCCCGTGGACTGTCCGTGTACTGATCCGTGTACTGAGCTCATATCAGCATGCTGACCACACATATCAGCATGCTGGCCCTTCCCGTGGACTGATTCGTGTACTGATCCGTGTACTGATCCGTGTACTGAACTCATATCAGCATGCTGACCACACATATCAGCATGCTGGCCCTTCCCGTGGACTCTCCGTGTACTGAACTCATATCAGCATGCTGACCACACATATCAGCATGCTGGCCCTTCCCGTGGACTGTCCGTGTACTGATCCATGGA
>NW_026015069.1:182500-185000 GCF_020379485.1 Brassica napus
TCCTGGACATGCAGCCAGCCATGTGGAGCACGAGGTGTCGCCGTGCATGCGTCCGGAGCCATGCGGAGCGACACACGGGCTGCCACCAACCTGAAGCTGATTGGCTGGTGTCTCCTATAAATACCCCACGACCCCAGCTCATTTCTTCACATCCAGACATGTCCAAACAAAGTTAAAACCTTGAGAGAAAAGTAGAAAAAGAAAGCAAGTGATTCCGAGCTATTTCGAGAGTTTTAGAGAGTTTTCGAGATCAGTTCTCTATTGATTTCGAGTCATCGCCTTGGGAAGGTTCTGTCCAACTGAAGGTCAATCAAGTGAAGATCAGATCAGATGGGAGTCAAGTCAACGTGGCTATAGAGAGAGAGAGAGAAAGGAAGTGATCGATTCTAGAGTATGGTCGATTCTGAAGACCGATACTCCACCGAGAAGGCCAGTTCCATCCAATCGGCGATTCTCTACGATTGTGACGCGGAAGCTCTGTCCAATTCAATCCGTCCAAGCCAGTCATATTCTCCTACAATTAAGTGAGGTACTGTCCAAGATTAGTTCAGTTCCATGGGTTCAGATCAGTTGAAGTTCTACTCGATACTGCACCGGGAAGTCGAAGAACTGTCCAGAAGCTAATGAAGGTTCTGTCCGAGTCCAGATCAGCCTATCGACGCCTTTCAGTTTCTTCATGGTGAAGCCGAGGTTGTGTCCAAGACAAGATCAGTCCAGTCCAGTCCAGTCAAGGCGTCTCTTGGGTTTTGCTAAGTCCTCTCCGATCAACCAGCTGCTTCTCGCCTAGAACACTGTGAGTTGGTTTGTTTGAATTCCACTTGGAATTTAGGGTAGATCGAGTCGCATATAGAGTAGAATGATCACGCTATTGAATGGTAGAGTCCTTAGGGTTATTTTATTTATGGAACCGGACTCAGTTTAGCACGGGCTAAGCTGAGATGAATGGAATTAAGACTGAGTTAATAACCTGACTAGGACTAGGGCTAGGATGCATCATGTTTTCTATTATTGCGTGTTGATATTATTGAGTGCAGGTTCCCGTTATCTTTAAAGATAGTTTCTCAGCGGGAGGCTGGACTATCTGGGTAACGGTTTGATTGTGTTGTTTAGTATTGATATTATTGTTTAGTAGTTAGTACTAAGGGTCTTAGGCCATATAGGCCGGACTACTGGTACTATTGGTTTGTGTTGTAGAGTCGAGTGTCTAGTTAGGATCTGGAACTTTGGCTTTAGGTTAGGTTCTAGATTGAGTTTGTTTTGTTGTGAGTGTGCCGACAGTATGTGCGTAACCCGCCCATACTAGGCTTGTGTAGGGGTGATTAGTGTTTCCTCGGCCTCGTACCCAGCGGGTTCAAGGAAACCCCTTATTCGCTGGATCGGGAAGACTCAGACGAACGGTGTCATGTACTATGGCTGAGTATTACACGACGGTGTAATGTGGCAGTGACCCGAAGGACTGTGGGCTGTCGCGCGGTGACCCGAAGGACTGTGGGCCGCGGTCGGTTGAAAGTTCCTTCTTCTGGCCTTTGTGGTAGGGAGATAGGATATTGCCGATAGAGAGGAGGAACACGAAGTCACCAGGGCCCAGGTTAGAGTGTTGTGTTAGAGTGTCGTAGAGGGTTATGGAACCCTCGAGTTAGTGTAGCACCGATATACGGTGTTACAAGTTAGATCGAGTCGTAGTTACTCATAGTCTTATTAGTGTGATTGTGTTTGTGGTTGATTGATTTGCTTGCAGGTTCTGACATTAAGTCCTAAGTCTGGCTTAGGTACCGATTAGGCTTGATGTGTATTTTGTTAGTGTAGGCCTGACGTTGGCCTATATGTGTTTGAGTGATTGCTTGTGAAGGGTGGTGGATATTAAAGCTATGCGGTATCATTGGTTGGCCGATCATGTTCTTGTTTGATTGTTGGTCGATCGGCCAATGGTATTTGTATAGTCTAAGTGTCTAACACTACATGAGTACTGAACTCAAGCGTATATATGGTTAACTAGGGATTGCTTGTTGACTTGTTTTAATGCAGGTTCCCGTTACTTGAAGCTAGATCATGGCAGGAGGCCAAGTCTAACTTAGTAACGGTTTGCTTAGCCTTAGCTTTTATTGCATGCTAGGGCTAGATTGATTGTTATTTTGGGTTGTCTGGGTAGAGTCTAGGTTGCGGGTAGAGGCCGCCAGCTCACTGAGTAATACTAGATTACTCATCCAACTCCGTTGTCCTTTTTGCAGGTCGCTTTAGGTAAGGATGATCGGATAGCTTCGTGCTGGACGTTAGGACCGCCGGTGTAGATTTTCATGCCTTTTGTAAACGGTATTGTGAATTGTGTTATGTTGACTCGATTTGGCATTAGGCCGGGCCCAGTCTTGAATTATTCAATGTATGAATATTTCTTGAATCAATAAAAGTAATTGTTTTATATGCGCTTCATGAGTACTCTGATATTTGACTAGTCCGGTCTAACACAACGTTAGGTCGTGGTACGGGTTGAAAAGCCTTAGGC
>NW_026015069.1:187500-190000 GCF_020379485.1 Brassica napus
GTATCATTGGTTGGCCGATCATGTTCTTGTTTGATTGTTGGTCGATCGACTAGTGATACTTGTATAGTCTAAGTGTCTAACACTACATGAGTACTGAACTCAGGCGTATATATGGTTAACTAGGGATTGGTTGTTGACTTGTTTTTATGCAGGTTCCCGTTACTTGAAGCTAGATCATGGCAGGAGGCCAAGTCTAACTTAGTAACGGTTTGCTTAGCCTTAGCTTTTATTGCATGCTAGGGCTAGATTGATTGTTATTTTGGGTTGTCTGGGTAGAGTCTAGGTTGCGGGTAGAGGCCGCCAGCTCACTGAGTAATACTAGATTACTCATCCAACTCCGTTGTCCTTTTTGCAGGTCGCTTTAGGTAAGGATGATCGGATAGCTTGGTGCTGGACGTTAGGACCGCCGGTGTAGATTTTCATGCCTTTTGTAAACGGTATTGTGGATTTGTGTTTAGTTGACTCGATTTGGCATTAGGCCGGGACCGGTCTCGAATTATATCAATGTATGGATATTTCTCGAATCAATAAAGTAATTGTTTTATATGCGCTTCATGAGTACTCTGATATTTGACTAGTCCGGTCTAACACAACGTTAGGTCGAGGTACGGGTTGAAAAGCCTTAGGCCTTGATCTAACGGAAAACGCTAACTCTAGGTACGGGTTGCAAAGCCTTATGCCTTGACGCAGCGGGACGAGTTAGTGGATGAACTGGTCTAGGTCGTGGAGTAAAGTTTGTGACTCTGACCGGATTGTCCCTAGCCCGTCACGTAGCGCTTCCGGACCATGGTGTTGGGTTGGACGGTCAGTCATGTTCTTGTTTGATTGTTGGCTGGCCGGTTGGCCTTTCATCTCCAACCCTTGGTGTGGGTCGTCCGTCGGTCATGTTCTTGTTTGATTGTTGGCCGGTGGGTCGACCTATGCTTAGGACGGTTCGGGGGTGTTACAGAGGTGGTATCAGAGCATGGTTTCGTCCATGCTTCCGGAACTCATGATTTAATCGGTTTTAAATATTTATCGAGTCAAAATGAGTCACAAAAGGCATTAGGGAAACCGGTCACGTCCAGCGATAGGATTTGTGGTTTTAGGAATTAGGATTGAGATAGTGGAATCTAGAACTGTTAGGTTGCTTGGGTAGAACTGTTAGGTTGTTTGGGTAGAACTGTTAGGTTGCTGGTTAGAATTGCGGTTAGGTTGCATTGTTAGTATTTGCTAGGTTAGTAGATTATTTGATTAATTGTCTACTAACTTGCATGTTAAGTGTTCTTTTGAGTTGCAGCGAGTAAGTATGTTTGTTGATCGGAACTTTAAGGGATGAAAACCTTAAAGTGGAGGGAGTTCAAGGCCAAACCCAAACCCGAAGCGAAAGAGGAGAGACAGATTCAGAGAACTGGGCTGTGGTATGGACTGGACAGATGGGAGGAAACAAGACTTCATTGGGGAAGGACTTCATCAGTAATTGGGAAGACAAAGATCGAGAAAGGATTTGAGGAATCTGGACAAGATAGTATCATGGGCAATGAGGGTGTTATGGCAGAGTAAAAGAAAGAGGATGACTCAGTGATCATTCCAGTGATGAGATATGAAGACAATTGTGGAGGCCTTGAAGAGGACACTCAAGGAACTGTGGTGGACAGCGTAAAGAGGTTATGGAGATGAGTGGAGAATGTTGTGAAGACGAGCAATTGCGCAACCAAGAATTCGAGGACGAATTCTATTAAGGGGGGGAGAATGTAGAAACCCGTTAAAAAAAAAAAATATTTAGTGGTCATACCGCGGGCAATGGATGGTCGAAGAATTGATCATGGGTGAACCATAAGCTGCTGGACCATGGTTAGAAAAGTGTTAGATTGATCAGAAGGATGTTTTGGAAGCATAACATTTTTGGAAGCACGACGGTTTAGAAGCTCGACGTTTTTGAAGACTGACGTTTCTTCATCACGAAGTTTTCTCGGAATATCTTCGTATCAGTAAAATATTATTCTGAAGACATTATAAGTCGGAAGCAGGACGGGAATTAAGCAGGACGGGAAGCAAGCACGACGGGATTGAAGCACGACGGGAAAACCCGAAGTTGGGCGAAAACCCTAATTTCGGTATTACGAAATTCTTTGAGGAAGCCGGAGGCTCGGGAAATATTTTTAAAGGATATCAGACATCATCTGTAGTTTATTAAAAATATTCAGAGAATCAGAATGGGAGCGGAAAAATATTCGGGATTGATCGCGGGTCAGAAATTCACAAGAAGGGTCGAAATCGCGCAAAGAAACCGAGAAGCTCGAGGTGGCTTGATCAGAAGGGATAAGAACGTGGTGGCAACTGTCTAACCAGCTGAGTGTCAAGAGAAGCTCGAGGTGTCGCCGTGCATGGAAGCTGCACATGCAGCTTGACATGTAGGAGCACGAGGTGGATTAGCCAAGCACGAGATGTCGCGACGCATGCAACCGAAGCATGCTGATCGACATGTGTGTGATGCTGTGGCGCCTTGCATGAGCTCCAG
>NW_026015069.1:205000-212500 GCF_020379485.1 Brassica napus
GTCCGTCAGCACACGCAGGACGTCCGTCAGTACACACAGGACGTCCGTCAGCACACAAAGGACGTCCGTGGCCGTCCGTCAGCACACACAGGACGTCCGTCAGTACACAGAGGACGTCCGTGGCCGTCCGTCAGCACACACAGGGCGTCCGTCAGCACACGCAGGACGTCCGTGTGTGTCCGTGTGTCCGTCAGTACACACAGGACGTCCGTCAGCACACACAGGACGTCCGTCAGTACACACAGGACGTCCGTCAGCACACACAGGACGTCCGTGGTCGTCCGTCAGTACACATATCAGCATGCTGGCCCTTCCTGTGGACTGTTCGGGTGATTTTGGCCCACGTGGGCTGTCTGTTCAGTACACACAGGACGTCCGTCAGCACACGCAGGACGTCCGTGCCTGTCCGTTAGCACACACAGACTGTCCGTGGACTGATCCGTGTACTGAACTCATATCAGCATGCTGACCACACATATCAGCATTCTGGCCCTTCCCGTGGACTGTCCGTGTACTGATTTTGGACAACTGATGCACCATGTCAGTACACATATCAGCATGCTGGCCCTTCCCGTGGACTGATCCGTGTACTGATCCGTGTACTGATCGGTGTACTGAACTCATATCAGCATGCTGACCACACATATCAGCATGCTGGCCCTTCCCGTGGACTGTCCGTGTACTGATCCGTGTACTGATCCGTGTACTGAACTCATATCAGCATGCTGACCACACATATCAGCATGCTGGCCCTTCCCGTGGACTGATTCGTGTACTGATCCGTGTACTGATCCGTGTACGGAACTCATATCAGCATGCTGACCACACATATCAGCATGCTGGCCCTTCCCGTGGACTGTCCGTGTACTGATCCGTGTACTGATCCGTGTACTTGTTGCGGCCAGCAATTCAGCAGCTGAACCAGAGGTCGACCAAACACCCTACTCAACCAGCCAAGGCGCCAACCAGGACATACGTGCACTAAAAATGCCATATATTACAAACCAGGAGGGTTTAAATCACGAGGCTAATTTGTATGCATTCTATACTCAAGAAGGAGTCCAGGCCAATTGGAATTGGGCCAAAATAATCACGGAGAAAGAAGTTATGAATTTTACAATTCAGAGGTTTCTCAACCCGTCCATCTGCGAGTACCCGACTTTAGAAGAAGGTTCAAGCTCAATGAAGGAGCGGCCTGAAGCAAAACCCATCACAGAAGTCAAGAGGAGTTTATCATCTTTTCATAAAGCCCAAGATCAGGAGAAATGGCCACGGAAATTAGGAGTTATGATCAATTCCCCAGAACCGGCCAAACCGACGTCATCTATGGAAAGTCTTCAACCAATTCAACTTGGTTCGACCCAGAGCTATTTATGGGAACCAGGAGATCATCTTAACCAATCAGGAGGTATTCCAGAAGTCCTTAGCTGCACCAGAACCCAGGAGATCAGTTGGTTCAATGGAGAATCACTTAAACCCAACCGGAGCTATTTATGGAAAGATTGGACAATCTTTCGGTTTGATCCATTCCAAGCAATTCCAATCCAACCAGGAGAACCAGACGACGTCCAGACAGAACCAAGACATCCAGGAGACATTATACACGAGCCAGAAGAGTTCTACAACTTCATCCCATGCACCAGCCCACATAGGAATAAGAAGATCCCCATTATCACCAAACTGCCTTATTTGGAGTCTCTTGCATTCAAACTCCAACAGCTCTTTTTCTACCAAGGCAAGGACGAGATCAGCTTCTACCAAGCATTCAAGAAGGTCCCAAGAAAGCTCTCTTATCCCCTTAAACCGTCCAGATTCAAGCAAATCAAGTTTCTTCACTTGGAGCCAAAATCCCACAAAAGGCTCCAACGGCTAGTTTCCGATTTCTTGCTTAGTTTAGATTTGTTTCCTTTCTTTTCTTTTGTGAACGTTTAGAGTCTTGTATCTGAGCATTATATAAGCTCATTGTCGTCCATTGTAGAGAGCACCCTTAATCACCAAGTTAATAAAAAGTTTATTCAGTTTTTATCAAAGATTGTTCTTTGTATAAAATATCGGTCTTTAGGATTCAAAGAGAGATTCTTTGTTGTTCTATTGATTTCGTGAGTCTAGTTTGTTTGTGCAAATCAAACAAGCTCAGTACACAGATTGAGAGAGTCAATCAATTCGATCCATCCTTCATCAGATTGAGAGATTCAATCAAAACCTCATCCGCAAATCCACTTCAATCCATCCCTTGATCCGGCTTGAGAGAGACATCAGTCCAGCAAGCAAGATACCACCTTCACGCCACCTCCATCCCCTGTTCTTGTTGAGAGAGACATCAATCCAGCAACTTGAATCCATCAGCCATCTCTATCCTTCTCTTATTTTGTTTCATTTTGCATCATATTGTTCTAGATTTTCCATTCAATATAAAAACCCATAAAAAGTCATATTTGCTTCTGTTCTTCATTTATCATTTAGTTTTCTTTCTGTTCATCATTTTGATTAATAAAAAAAACACATAAAAATAACTCTCTTTTGTTTCAGGAACCAGATCGGCCATCTTCCTCTCCATCGCGTCCGTCTAGCCACTCCATAGCCGTCCGTCCGTCCTGTCCAGTCCGAGTTCTTGAACCTCAGTCCGTCCATTTGAGTAGCCTGAATCTCAGCCTGCAACATTTGGTATCAGAGCTTAAGCTCCTGACTCAGGTGATATCTATCCTTGCATCTCATATTTGCTTGCATTTGTTTTTCCAATCATAAACCGAAAATCCATAAAAACTGTTTCTTTTTGTTTCAAGTTTTGTTTCTGCATATTTTTGTTCTTGCTGTTCATCATACTTTAGAGCCACGAAAAAGAAAAGAAAAAGTTTTGTTTTATTCATTTAAAAATCGAACATCCCAAATGAAAGTGTTTGCATTCATTGGTTTCCATAAAAGAAAATCCCATAAAAATTTCTGTTTTGAATTGATTCCTTTTCATTTGCATTCATAAATTCAAAATCCAAAAGAAATCATCATAGTTATTGTTTCATACCATTTCTACTTTTCCATTTCGTGATTGCATCAGAAAAGAAAAAGAAATTTTTTTAAGCTTTAGTTTATATCATTTGCATATTTAATTGTTGCATTTCATCCAAAGAAAATTCAAAAAAATTCAGCATTAGTTTGGTTTCCATATTTTCCTTTCATTTGTGTTAATTGTAATTTATTATTGTTTCATTTCGAGATTTGCATTCAGAAAACCAAAAGAAAAATCATTTTGCATAATTTATTTCATTTCGGTTTAACATTGCCTATTTTCTCGGTTTAGTTTTAATTAGCTTGCATTTTGGTTCTTATTTTGATCCGACCATAAATTCCCTATTCTTCACTTGATCTTTGGGATTGCTTGCAGGAAGAAATGGAAGAATTAGCACAAAGCCAAACCTTATTGGCCTCTCAAAAACAGCTATTGGCTGCTATGAAGGGTGTACAAGATCAGATTTCTCAGCTGGAGAAAAGAAACAAGGCACAAGGCCAACGACCACAGCAAGGAGAAAGAAGATTTGGAGATGCACCAGAGGCTGGCTATGTTGAGCCTAAGCCACCAGATCCTTCATGGATCACCCCACACCATACTTCTTCAACTCATAAATACTTAACTCATTCTTATCTTGATTTTAAATCTGTTAATGAAGTTAAGATTTATTCTTTTTCAGGAAGCAGTTGGCCAGATGACTATCTCTCATGGGAAAGAACCATGGATGATTGGTTTTCATACCATGGCGTGCCAAAGAAAGAAAAGCTGAGCCATGCCATCAAACAACTCACCGGAAGTGCATACAAATGGTGGAAAGGTGTAGATGGTGCAAGATGGAAGAGTCAAAGAGAGGCTATCAAAACGTGGGAAGATCTTAAAGAGGCCATGATCAGGAAGTATGTATCCTCACTTCCAACACCAGAGATTAGAGAAAGGTACCCAAGGAGGTTTTCAAGCCATGGGTCCAAAGAGGCAAAGAGAGTGGTGCCACAACAAGGCCATAGAAGCTTGATCCATCAAGATCAGATTCGGCCAAACCAGGGGCACACAGTTCTCTATGATCAGTCCCAACCTTATGAGGTCCCAAAGACCATGGAGAGAAAGAACTTTGTCAGCCAAGACACGTTGGCCAGACACAAAGAAAAATCAGACAAACCTATTTTTCAAGAAAAGGCCAAGGTAAGTCCTATACTTGATAAATTTGTTTATAAATCATCTCCAACTGGTATGAGTCACTTGTCTTTGTCCAAGGATGTTAAGACAGGTCCTGAGGTCCAGAAAGACACGAACTCCACATCCTTGTTGAGATCCAAAGTTGTCCATGATTTAAGTCCAAGAGACAAGGAGATTTTAAACCCAAAGGAAGAAGAGCCATCAAGCCAAGGTAAGTCTTCTAAATCTGAGGATTTAAAATATCAGACATGTTATAGATGTCATAAGAAAGGACACTATGCTGTAGTTTGTCCTACTAAGCAAGTATTGATAGAAACATCACTAGAAAAGAAAACAATTTATCTATGAAGAGTGATAGTTTTATTCAATCTGATTTGTTGGTTCCAAATTCTTGTGTAATGCTAATGCACTTGTCTTTGTCAAAAGGTGTTTTAACAGGAATTAAAGAGCATGAATTCAAAGGAGAGGAGCCACCAGGCGCCACACCAGTGATGAACCAGGAGAAGGTTCAAGACACAACGCAGTCCATGTTGCTTAAAGAAGCAAAACCAGTAAATAAAGTATCAAACCAAGGTAAGTGTCAAACACCACCTAGAGAAACTGGTATTGACGTGTGTTTTCTTGATGTAGAGAGTAAAAATGAAAGCTATTTGCTTACTGAAGTTCCAAGGAAAGAACCAGACCATAAGCCCAGCCATGAACCACCTCACAAGTGGAAGTCTAGTGTTGAACAATGTGTTCAAATGCCAAGGCTTAAGGTAATCTTCTCTGATCTTAAAACGTCCAAGACACTTGATTATCCAGATATAATGCACTTGTCTTTGCCAAAAAGTTTTGATCCAGGAATAAAAGAAGTTGAAGTTCATAACCACCAAGGTCAAAAGATGCAAAGAAGGCAGCAAACAAGAACAAGTTGTCCAAAGAAGAAAATCATTCTTCAACTTGTGGAAGCTATCAAAGTAAGTCTGGAAATCTCAAATTATTTTTATCAGTGTCCAAACACAGATATAATGCACTTGATTTTGTCCAGAATGTTGAGAAATTTTCAGGTTGCAAAGGAGAAAGCTTCAAAGAAATCCCACCGGATAATCTCTTGTTGCTAGGAGAATCAAACCCAAAGATGGTCAGAACTGAGCCTACTAGAGTATGAAGGACCACCCACTGAAGGAGATAAGCAATGCCAAGTCAAAAGCAGAGGCGTGATCCTATCCTATTTGCTGAAAGAAGAGCCACCTGATGCACAATCCATCCCCAAACCGAAACAATATCAAGGTAAGACCTTAGAATCTCAAAAGAGTATGAAAGCTGACTTGCTCTATCTTGGTGCAGGTTATACAGTTTCGAGGTCGAAACCTTTTCAAGGGGGAGGGAATGTTGCGGCCAGCAATTCAGCAGCTGAACCAGAGGTCGACCCAACACCCTACTCAACCAGCCAAGGCGCCAACCAGGACATACGTGCACTAAAAATGCCATATCTTACAAACCAGGAGGGTTTAAATCACGAGGCTAATTTTATGCATTCTACACTCAAGAAGGAGTCCAGGCCAATTGGAATTGGGCCAAAATAATCACGGAGAAAGAAGTTATGAATTTTACAATTCAGAGGTTTCTCAACCCGTCCATCTGCGAGTACCCGACTTTAGAAGAAGATTCAAGCTCAATGAAGGAGCGGCCTGAAGCAAAACCCATCACAGAAGTCAAGAGGAGTTTATCATCTTTTCATAAAGCCCAAGATCAGGAGAAATGGCCACGGAAATTAGGAGTTATGATCAATTCCCCAGAACCGGCCAAACCGACGTCATCTATGGAAAGTCTTCAACCAATTCAACTTGGTTCGACCCAGAGCTATTTATGGGAACCAGGAGATCATCTTAACCAATCAGGAGGTATTCCAGAAGTCCTTAGCTGCACCAGAACCCAGGAGATCAGTTGGTTCAATGGAGAATCACTTAAACCCAACCGGAGCTATTTATGGAAAGATTGGACAATCTTTCGGTTTGATCCATTCCAAGCAATTCCAATCCAACCAGGAGAACCAGACGACGTCCAGACAGAACCAAGACATCCAGGAGACATTATACACGAGCCAGAAGAGTTCTACAACTTCATCCCATGCACCAGCCCACATAGGAATAAGAAGATCCCCATTATCACCAAACTGCCTTATTTGGAGTCTCTTGCATTCAAACTCCAACAGCTCTTTTTCTACCAAGGCAAGGACGAGATCAGCTTCTACCAAGCATTCAAGAAGGTCCCAAGAAAGCTCTCTTATCCCCTTAAACCGTCCAGATTCAAGCAAATCAAGTTTCTTCACTTGGAGCCAAAATCCCACAAAAGGCTCCAACGGCTAGTTTCCGATTTCTTGCTTAGTTTAGATTTGTTTCCTTTCTTTTCTTTTGTGAACGTTTAGAGTCTTGTATCTGAGCATTATATAAGCTCATTGTCGTCCATTGTAGAGAGCACCCTTAATCACCAAGTTAATAAAAAGTTTATTCAGTTTTTATCAAAGATTCTTCTTTGTATAAAATATCGGTCTTTAGGATTCAAAGAGAGATTCTTTGTTGTTCTATTGATTTCGTGAGTCTAGTTTGTTTGTGCAAATCAAACAAGCTCAGTACACAGATTGAGAGAGTCAATCAATTCGATCCATCCTTCATCAGATTGAGAGATTCAATCAAAACCTCATCCGCAAATCCACTTCAATCCATCCCTTGATCCGGCTTGAGAGAGACATCAGTCCAGCAAGCAAGATACCACCTTCACGCCACCTCCATCCCCTGTTCTTGTTGAGAGAGACATCAGTCCAGCAACTTGAATCCATCAGCCATCTCTATCCTTCTCTTATTTTGTTTCATTTTGCATCATATTGTTCTAGATTTTCCATTCAATATAAAAACCCATAAAAAGTCATATTTGCTTCTGTTCTTCATTTATCATTTAGTTTTCTTTCTGTTCATCATTTTGATTAATAAAAAAAACACATAAAAATAACTCTCTTTTGTTTCAGGAACCAGATCGGCCATCTTCCTCTCCATCGCGTCCGTCTAGCCGCTCCATAGCCGTCCGTCCGTCCTGTCCAGTCCGAGTTCTTGAACCTCAGTCCGTCCATTTGAGTAGCCTGAATCTCAGCCTGCAACAGTACTGAACTCATATCAGCATGCTGACCACACATATCAGCATGCTGGCCCTTCCCGTGGACTGTCCGTGTACTGATCCGTGGACTGATCCGTGTACTGAACTCATATCAGCATGCTGACCACACATATCAGCATGCTGGCCCTTCCCGTGGACTGTCCGTGTACTGATTTTGGAAAACTGATGCA
>NW_026015070.1:0-2500 GCF_020379485.1 Brassica napus
TTCCGAACGTCAGAACGGGAGCAGGAAAATTTGGGATTAATCGTGGGCCAAAAATATGCCGGAAGGGTCAAGATCGCGTAAATCGACCGAGAAGCTGGAGGCGTCTCAATGCATGTCATCAGGACGTGGTGTCAACCATATGATAAGCTGTCTGTCTACACAAGCACGAGGTGTCGGCACGCATGGAAGCAGCACATACGGACTGACACACAGAAGAACGAGATGTCGCCATATCTGCAACCGCAGCATGCTGATCGACATGTGGGCACCGTGTGTTGCCGTGCATGTGATCCAGACATGCTGATGAACATCTAGTCGTCCAGGACGGATAAGAGGTGTCACTTTGCATGAGCCCTGGCCATGCTGAAAGACATGTGGAGCACGAGGTCCCGCCGCGCATGCAACCTGAGCCATGTGAGCCGACACACGGGCTGCCACCAACCTGAATCTGATTGGCTGCTGTATTCTATAAATAGGCACGCCCACCTTCACATTTCAACACATCCAGACAACTTCAGATCAGTTTAAAAACGTGAAAGAAAGTAAAGAGAGAAAGCAAGAGGTTTCGATAGTTTTCAAGAGTTTTCGGGATCAGTTACTACACAAGTTTTGGATCGACGCCTATAGAAGTTTCTGTTTGAGTTGAGAGTTGTTCCAGGGAGGCCATTCAAGGTTAGGCACGTTATTGAGGTCATTTGCGATAGGAGGCCACTTGAGGTGTTCAAGAAAGGGTTTTGGTCGAGGATTCGGGCAAGGGTCAAAGCCACAACGAACCAAACACTGTGAGTCACGGAAATTGATTGCTGACTTGTTTTCATGCAGGTTCCTGTTACTTGGAAGTTGGATCATGGCAGGAGGCCGGGTCTAACTGAGTAACAGTTTGATTAGTTAATAGTCGAGGTTTGGTTGATTGAGTTGATAGCATGCTTAGTTATTGTTTGGGAATCGTAGTAGCATGCTAATGGTTAGGTTGCTTGGTTAGTTAGCGAATGCGAAACCTTAGATAATATCGCTAGGTTGTGGTTAGATAGGTATTCTGGAATCTATCTTTGGTTGATTGCATGCTTGGATGATTATTGCTATTGCGTTATTGTATGTTTGCATGCAGGGATTGTGATGATGTTATTGGTTAGTACTATGGAATTTAGGTCATATAGACCGAATTTCAAGTATGTATTATTGTGGTTGAGTTAGTAGAGGATCGGGATCTAGGCCATATAGGCTGAGTTCCTAGTTAGTGTTGTACTTAGCGTCCTAGGCCATATAGGCAGGATTGCTAGTACTAATGTTTAGTATCGAGCTTTGTCGATAGCTTGCCTGATCAGCAATGCTAGGATGTTACGCGGCAAGGAAGGTTACGTAAGCATGTCCCTACGCGGCTTGGCAGAGAGGTTGCATAAAGCATGCTCTGTACGGGAAGGTTGCTAGAAAGCATGCTCCGTCATGTTGTATCGTTGGTGGTGCTTCATGTTAGTTTGCGGCAAGGAAGGTTGCTAGAGTATGTCCCTACGTGGCTGGGCAGAGAGGTTGCATAAAGCATGCTCTGTACGGAGAGGTTGCTAGAAAGCATGCTCTGTCATTTGATACCTTATCGGGGTTACATGTCAGTTATATTGGATGTTCTAAGCCGTGTGCTTTTGTGGCTGCGAGTTAGGTGTTCCATGGTTGTGTATATGATGAAAAAGCTCGAGTGAGGATGTGTAGTGAAGGTGTAGAGAGTCTTAGCATATATTATATTATTATGCTAATGGTGGATTATATTCTGCTTCTTATCTTATTTATGTTCTTGTTGAGTCACTCGGGTTTTCATGGGGGAAGTCTCGAGTGATGATTATTGTTGTTGTGTTATTGTTAGGTGAACTCCTCGTCTTAGATTGTTTGTGGTTGGGATGGCGAGGGGTTGTATTTGTTAGTTGGGGCCCTGGCTCACTGAGTTACATTAGGTTACTCATTAAACTCACCTATTGTTGCAGGAAACCTTAGTGGGAGACCGGGTAGCATGGAAACTGGACGTTAGGAGCACCGGAAGTACTTTTGCCTTTCCTTTTGTAAAATGGTACTAGTTAAAGTCTTTGACTCGATATTGGCACTAGGCTTGGATCCATCTGTAATATTTTACTTGTAACGAATCTTTATTATATTTAATAAAAGTGATGTTTTATATTCGTTACAATGGTTCTCTGATAAATAGACTTGTCCGGTCTAAACACAACGTTAGGTTTAAGTATGGGTTGAAAAGCCTTAGGCCGCGATCTAACGGAACCGTTAACTCATAGTACGGGTTGCAAAGCCTTAAGCCATGATTTAGCGGGACGTGTTAGTGGATGAACTGGTCGATGTTGCGGATTAAGTTCTGTGACTTTGACTGGATTGTCCCTAGCCCGTCATGTAGCGCTTCCGGACCATGGTGTTGGGTTCGACGGTCAGTCATGTTCTTGTTTGATTGTTGGCTGGCCGGTTGGCCTTTCATCTCCAACCCTTGGTGTGGGTCGTCCGTCGG
>NW_026015070.1:7500-12500 GCF_020379485.1 Brassica napus
GCCTTAAGCCGGAGAAGGGCAGATGTCTCAGCCGAAAGAGAAGCGGATGAACTAGAAGGGATGGTTCGGTCACTCCATCTAAATTCATTGGTTGGACGTGATGAGCCATTGGGATCCGAGGAAGTGGATCAGGCCGATCTACTTACCAGGATACAGCAGGCTAAGAGTTTGGATGAGAACTTGCAAAAAGTGGCTCTTGACGATAAGATGGAGTATCAGATCACAAGCAACGAAACAATCTGGGTGAATGGCCGAGTAAGTGTTCCAAACAGCAAGGGGCTTAATGAAGAGATTATGAGTCAGGCTCATAAGTCAAAGTTCTCAGTCCACCCCATGCTGAATAAGATGTATATGGATTTAAAAAGGTACTATCACTGCGTAAGGATGAAAACAGCCGAGTGGGTGGCGAGGTGTCCTACTTGCCAGCTTCTGAAGGCCGAACATCAAGTGCCCAATGGTATGCTCCAGAATCTCCCCATACCAGGGTGGAAGTGGGATCACATCACAATGGATTTTGTGACCAGTTTTCCTACGACCAGGAACCAAAAGGATGCGGTTTGGGTGGTGGTTGACAGACTAACCAAGTCGGCCCACTTCTTACCAATACAGAAAGGAGATGGAGTGGATCAGATCGTGAGGATTTACTTGGACGAGATAGTACGTCTGCATGGAGAGTCGGCTAGTATTGTCTCGGACAGAGACTCTAGGTTCACCTCTTACTTCTGGCAGGCTTTTCAAAAAGCCTTAGGAACAAGAATGAACATGAGCACAGCCATCATCCCCAGACAGATGGGCAGTCAGAGAGGACAATCCAGACATTGGAGGACATGTTAAGGGCCGTGGTGTTGGATTGGGGCGACTCATGGGAAAAGCATCTACCCTTGGTCGAGTTTGCCTACAACAACAGTTTCCATACTAGCATTGGGATGTCACCTTATGAAGCACTGTATGGACGACCTTGCAGGACGCGATTATGCTGGACCCAAGTGGGGGAGAGGAGCATGTTGGGTCCTGAGATAGTGGAAGAAACCACCGAGAAAATAAGGTTCTTAAAGGAGAAAATGAAAGAAGCACAGGATCGTCAAAAGAGTTATGCATATAGACGAAGGAAACATATTGAGTTTGAAGTTGAAGACTTGGTATATCTCAAGATGATCACATTCAAAGGGAGGGCTAGAGTTTCTGGCAGAAGAAAACTAGACCCTAGGTACTTGGGTCCGTTCAGAATCATAGAAATAGTTGGGGCTGTGGCTTATAAGTTGGAACTGCCACCAGCCATGGATGCGTTCCACAACATGTTTCATGTGTCCCAACTCCAAAAATGTTTGTCTGATCAGGACATAGTCCTACACGAGATCCCTACAGATTTGGGTAAGAATCTGACTCTAGAGACGAGGCCGGTCTGCATAGTGGATCGAACAGAAAAGACAACAAGGAAGAAGACCATTCCCATGATCAAGGTCGTGTGGGAATACAATGGCAAGGATGTAATCACTTGGGAAACAGAGGCAAGGATGAAGGCCGAGTATCCTGAGTGGTATGATCAGGTTGTCCCCGAGGAAACACATGATGAGGATTCGAGGACGAATCCATCCCAAGTGGGGGAGACTTCTCATGTCCCTAGTCCGAGATAGGATCGTTGGGATGAGCCATGGTGTGGGGAGATGCACCAGTCAGGTCATTAGACCAGTAGACAAGCGTATCATGGCTCAGACATAGAGTTAAGGGCATCAAAGTGTTGAGACTTAACCAGGGTTGTAACACCCCCGAACCATTTTAGGTATAGGTCGAACCACCGGCCAACAATCAAACAAGAACATGACCAATGGACCAACTTTCTACCCAGGTTTGGAAGCGCTACATGACGGGTTAGGTACGATCCAGCCATGATCACAAAGGGTGCAATTCGTGACTAGGCCAGACCATTCATTAACACGTCCCGTCAGATCGAAAGCCTAAGGCTTTTCAACCCGTACCCCCAATCTGACGTTGTGTTAGCTGGACAAGCTAATATCAGTAACAACAAGTCGTTTTACACAAAATTTTCCTTTATTTATCATATATGATTCATGTTCGCAAACACAACATATTATACAAGTAGTGGCTAGCCAAACGAGTAAAAGTACATACTTATATTCTGAAAACGTCTTTAGCAAAAAGATGCAAACTCTACACCAGCCGGCCTAACTTCCCGCGACCTCTAAGAGTACTACAGGTCACCTGGAAACAATAAAGAGTGAGGGGTGAGTAATCTAGCATTACTCAGTGAGTTACAATCCCCAACTAACAAATACAACCCCTCGCTATTCCACCCCAAACAAAATCTAAAGCGAGAGGTTCACCTAATAACATAAGTAAATCAGAAATCCGCAGCAGAAAAATAATACGAGTAAAATATCGATACTAGAATATAGTCTTTAAAATCGATATCAAAATAAAATAGGGTTTACCAAATCCCTTTATACTATATATAACTAAGGCCTTGGTAACTTAGTGTTCCTCCACATCCTCGGCAATATCCTAACTTCCTACCACAAAGGCCACAAGAAAAGGAACTTTAAACCGAACGCGGCCCACAGTACGTTCGGGTCACCGCGCGACAGCCCTAGTACGTTCGGGCCACTGCCGGTTGTCACACGACGATCACGGCCCACAGTACATTCGGGTCACCGTGAGACAGCCCCAGTACGTTCGGGCCACTGCCGGTCACTACCCTGTCGTGCAACCACTCAGCCATAGGCCATGACCCTGTCTCTCTGAGTGTTCTCGACCCAGCGAATAATAAACCCGCCAAGTACGAGGTTGAGGAAACACTAAACACTCCTACACATGCCTATACGGCTAAAATATAACTAATACTAAACCTGGTAATATAATCAAGGTTCCAAGCAATACTCATAATCAACACAATCAATCATATTCTAGAATCTAGCATAAAGACTAATTCTAGAATACCTAACTAACCACAACCTAGCAATATTATCTAAGCAATCGACGTTCTCTAACTAACCAATCAACCTAACAATTAGCATGCTACTAAGATTCTCACGCAATAACTAAGCATGCTACTAACTAATCAACCTAACCATTACTACTAACTAAACAAACCGTTACTCAGTTTAGACCTGGCCTCCTGCCATGATCCAACTTCCAAGTAACGGGAACCTGCATGAAAAAAACTTAACAAACAATTGATTATAACTCACAGTTTTTGGTTGACTCGTGGCCTTGACCCTGAACCCGTCTTCTGCAATCCGAACCCTTTCTTAAACCTTCACACGTATATCCACGTCTGAACTGATCTTCAGTTGAGAAGAACCTTCTTCAGATGCAGACTCAAATCGAGGAGAGTAACTGTTCTCGAAAACTCTCAGAAATTACCGAAAAAGACTCTAAAACGATCGAAACTCTAACTTTTTTCTTTGCTTTCTTTCTCACGTTTTTCTCTGAGTTTCAGGTGTTCTGGATGGTTTGAAATGGAAGGGGGTCGTGGGTATTTATAAGGAGCAGCAACCAATCAGATGCAGGCCGTGTGGCAGCCCGTGTGTTGCTTCGCATGGCTCCGAACGCATGCGTCGCGGCACCTCGTGCTCCACATGTCTGATGGCATGACCAGGTTGTCATGCAAGGTGACACCACGCCCTCCAGATGTCTGATCCACGGCCTGGCCTCATGCAGATAGACACCACAGCGCACACATGTCGCTCATCATGCTTCGATCGCAGGTTATGCGGCACCTTGTGCTTCTGGGTGTCACTCCGCATGCTGTGCTCTCCTGGACTTCAACAGCTCGTGCTTCCCTTGACACCTACCATACTAGGCAGTTGACATCACGTCTTTATCTCATAGATAAGGCCACCTCGAGCTTCTCGGTCCATTCGACTGATTTCGACCCTTCTGGTGAATTTTCGAGCGATCAATCCCGAATATTTTTCTTCGCCCGTTCTGATGATCTGAATATTTTTTTAATAAACTCCAGATGATTTCTGAACTTGATGAAAAATATTTCCCGAGCCTCCGGCTTCCTCGAAAAATTTATAATACCGAAATTAGGGTTTTTACCCAATTTCGGGTTTTCCCGTCGTGCTTCGATCCCGTCCTGCTTAATTCCCGTCCTGCTTCCGACTTAAAATGTTTCCAGAGTATTGTTTTACTGATACGAATATTTCCCGAGAAAACTTCGTGATGAAGAAACGTCGGTCTTAAAAAAGGTCGAGCTTCTAAACCGTCGTGCTTCAAAAATGTGATGCTTCCAAAACAGCCGTCTGATCAATCTAAGATACTTCTAACAATGGTAGAGCAGCTTACTTTGACTCATGCTTCACTCACGATCCATTCTTCAACCTTCTCGTTCTTTGAATTTCCCGATTGATTCGTATCGCCCGCGATTCGACCACCAAGTAGATGCTTGACCAATCTTCTATTTTCTTCGATCCATGTCAAGCTTGAAATGATCAAAACTCAACATTCTTCATCATCCTTTGATTCCCAAAAGCTTGGCTCCAAACTCCAACTTGTCGATCTCGACCATTTTATCCCGAAGGGCGGGTTATCACAAGGGTGAAGAAAGAATGGGTTTAATAGAGCTGGACGAGTGATGTGGGAGCTGGACGGGACAGCGGCTGAGCTTGGGCAGCTCAGGGAAGCTCAATGGGAGCTCAGTCAGTATGCATCAGCTCGTGGAGCTAGAAGGACTACCTCACTCAGCTGGGACCAGCTAGCAGTCAGCTCAACTCAGCTGGGCCGAGTGTTCATGTCCTGGATGGTTGGGCGGTTACTAGGACGGTTATGGTGGTTTGGTTAGATGGTCCGGCTACGGTATGGACGGTCAGTTAAAGGGCTTGGCCTTGGCTTCAAGATAGAGAACCGACAGGGACAAGGACATGAGCAGTTGGAGGCAGTTGAGGACCGGTTGGGGGCAGTTATTGCCGAACGGTTGCAAAGGAGAGAGAGACACCTTTTCGGTTACAACTCCCACCCGTTCGGCCCCATGGCTGTTC
>NW_026015070.1:17500-58054 GCF_020379485.1 Brassica napus
TGACGGACACACAGGGACGTCCTGTGTGTGCTGACAGACACCCACAGACATCCGGTGTGTGTTGAAGGACACACACTGACAGCCACATACGTCTTGTGTGTGCTAACAAACAGCCACATACAGCCACGGACGTCCTGTGTGTGCTGGCGGACACCCACGGACGTCCTGTGTGTACTGAACAGACAGGCCTCATGGGCCAAAATCACCCAAACAGTTCATGGGAAGGGCCAGCATGTTGAGTCCAAGGACCAACGTGCTGATATGTGTACGGATTGAAAGCCACGGACGCCCTGTGTGTGCTGACGGACACAAACGGACACACACGGACACTCACAGACAGCCACGGACGTCCTGTGTGTGCTGGCGGACACCCATGAACGTCCTGTGTGTACTGAACAGACAGCCCATGGGGGCCAAAATCACCCGAACAGTCCACGGGAAGGGTCAGCGTGCTGAGTCCAAGGACCAACGTGCTGATACGTGTACTGATGGATTGCCACTGACGTCCTGTGTGTGCTGATATGTGTATTGATGGACACACACAGACAGCTACTGATGTCCTGTGTGTGCTGACGGACAGCCATAGACAGCCACAGACGTCCTGTGTGTGCTGGCGGACACCCACAGACGTCCTGTGTGTACTGAACAGACAGCCCACGTGGGACAAAATCTCCCAAACAGTCCACGGGAAGGGCCAGAGTGCTGAGTCCAAGGACCAACGTGCTGATATGTGTACTGATGGACAGCCACGGACGTCCTGTGTGTGCTGACGGACACACACGGACACACATGGACAGCCACAGACGTCCTGTGTGTGCTGCTGGACACACACGGACGTCATGTGTGTGCTGACGAACACCCACGGACGTCCTGTGTGTGCTGACGGACACACACGGACAATCACGGATGTCCTGTGTGTGATGACGGACAGCCACGGACGTCCTGTGTGTGCTGGCAGACACACACGGACAGTCACGGACATCCTGTGTGTTATGACGGACAGCCACAGATGTCCTGTGTGATAGACTGCGGTCCACAGATCAGTACATGGAGCCGAACACACGGACGTCATGTGTGTGCTGACGGACACACACAGACACACAAGGACATCCACTTACGTCCTGTGTGTCTGGCGGACAGCCACGGACGTCATGTGTGTGCTGGCGGATACCCACAGACGTCCTGTGTGCTGGCGGACACCCACATACGTCCTGTGTGTACTGAACAGACAGCCCACGTGGGACAAAATCACCCAAACAGTCCACGGGAAGGGCCAGGGTGCTGAGTCCATGGACCAACGTGCTGATATGTGTACTGATGGACAGCCACGGACGTCCTGTGTGTGCTGACGGACACACACGGACGTCATGTGTGTGCGGACGGACACCCACGGACGTCCTGTGTGTACTGAACAGACATCCCACGTGGGCCAAAATCATCCGAACAGTCCACGGGAAGGGTCAGCGTGCTGAGTCCAAGGACCAACGAGCTGATATGTGTACTGATGGACAGCCACGGACTTCCTGTGTGTGCTGACGGACACACATGGACACACACAGACAGCCACTGACGTCCTGTGTGTGCTGACGGACACACATGGACGTCTTGTGTGTGCTGAGAGACACCCACAGACGTCCTGTGTGTGCTGAAGGACACACGCTGACAGCCACAGACAGCCACATACGTCATGTGTGTGCTGACGGAGAGCCACAGACGTCTAGTATGTGCTGGCGGACACACACGGACGTCCTGTGTGTACTGAACACACAGCCCACCTGGGCCAAAATCACCCAAACAGTTCATGGGAAGGGCCAGCGTGCTGAGTCCAAGGACCAACGTGCTGATATGTAAACTGATGGACAGCCACGAACGTCCTGTGTGTGCTGACGGACATAGACGGACACACACGGACACACAGAGACAGCCACAGACGTCCTGTGTGTGCTGACGGACACCCACAGACGTCCTGTGTGTACTGAACAGACAGCCCACGCGGGCCAAAATCACCCGAATAGTCCACGGGGAGGGTCAGCGTGCTGAGTCCAAGGACCAACGTGCTGATATGTGTACTGATGGACAGCCATAGACGTCCTGTGTGTGCTGATGGATACACACGGACACACATGGACAGCCACGAACATCCTGTGTGTGCTGACGGACACACACGGACGTCATGTGTGTGCTGACGGACACCCACGGACGTCCTGTGTGTACTGAAAAGACAGCCCACGTGGGCCAAAATCACCCGAACAGTCCACGGGAAGGTCAGCGTGCTGAGTCCAAGGACCAATGTGCTGATATGTGTACTGATGGACAGCCACGAACGTCTTGTGTGTGCTGACGGACACACACGGACAGCTACTGATGTCCTGTGTGTGCTGACGGACCTGTGTGTGCTGACGGACAGCCACACACAGCCACGGACATCCTGTGTGTGCTGGCGGACACCCACGGACGTCCTGTGTGTACTGAACAGACAGCCCACGCGGGCCAAACTCACCCGAATAGTCCACGGGGAGTGTCAGCGTGCTGAGTCCAAGGACCAACGTGCTGATATGTGTACTGATGGACAGCCATAGACGTCCTGTGTGTGCTGATGGATACACACGGACACACATGGACAGCCACGAACATCCTCTGTGTGCTGACGGACACACACGGACGTCATGTGTGTGCTGACGGACACCCATGGACGTCCTGTGTGTACTGAACAGACAGCCCACGTGGGCCAAAATCACCCGAACAGTCCAGGGGAAGGTCAGCGTGCTGAGTCCAAGGACCAATGTGCTGATATGTGTACTGATGGACAGCCACGAACGTCTTGTGTGTGCTGACGGACACACACGGACAGCTACTGATGTCCTGTGTGTGCTGACGGACCTGTGTGTGCTGACGGACAGCCACACACAGCCACGGACGTCCTTTGTGTGCTGACGGACACACACGGACAATCACGGATGTCCTGTGTGTGATGATGGACAGCCACGGACGTCCTGTGTGTGCTGGCAGACACCCACGGACACACACGGACAGTCACGGATGTCCTGTGTGTGATGACGGACAGCCACAGATGTCCTGTGTGATAGACTGCGGTCCACAGATCAGTACATGGAGCCGAACACACGGACGTCATGTGTGTGCTGACGGACACACACGGACACACAAGGAAATCCACTGACGTCTTGTGTGTGCTGGCGGACTGCCACGTACGTCCTGTGTGTGCTGGCGGATACCCACAGACGTCCTGTGTGTGCTGGCGGACACCCACAGACGTCCTGTGTGTACTGAACAGACAGCCCACGCGGGCCAAAATCACCCGAATAGTCCACGGGGAGGGTCAGCGTGCTGAGTCCAAGGACCAACGTGCTGATATTTGTACTGATGGACAGCCATAGACGTCATGTGTGTGCTGATGGATACACACGGACACACATGGACAGCCACGAACATCCTGTGTGTGCTGACGGACACACACGGGCGTCATGTGTGTGCTGACGGACACCCACGGACGTCCTGTGTGAACTGAACAGACAGCCCACGTGGGCCAAAATCACCCGAACAGTCCACGGGAAGGTCAGCGTGCTGAGTCCAAGGACCAATGTGCTGATATGTGTACTGATGGACAGCCACGAACGTCTTGTGTGTGCTGACGGACACACACGGACAGCTACTGATGTCCTGTGTGTGCTGACGGACCTGTGTGTGCTGACTGACAGCCACACACAGCCACGGACGTCCTTTGTGTGCTGACGGACACACACGGACACACACGGACAATCACGGATGTCCTGTGTGTGATGACGGACAGCCACAGACGTCCTGTGTGTGCTGGCAGACACCCAAGGACACACACGGACAGTCACGGACGTCCTGTGTGTGATGACGGACAGCCACAGATGTCCTGTGTGATAGACTGCGGTCCACAGATCAGTACATGGAGCCGAACACACGGACGTCATGTGTGTGCTGACGGACACACACGGACACACAAGGAAATCCACTGACGTCTTGTGTGTGCTGGCGGACAGCCACGTACGTCCTGTGTGTGCTAGCGGATACCCACAGACGTCCTGTGTGTGCTGGCGGACACCCACGGACGTCCTGTGTGTACTGAACAGACAGCCCACGTGGGCCAACATCACCCGAACAGTCCACGGGAAGGTCAGCGTGCTGAGTCCAAGGACCAATGTGCTGATATGTGTACTGATGGACAGCCACGAACGTCTTGTGTGTGCTGAAGGACACACACGGACAGCTACTGATGTCCTGTGTGTGCTGATGTCCTGTGTGTGCTGACGGACAGCCACACACAGCCACGGACGTCCTTTGTGTGCTGACGGACACACACGGACACACACGGACAATCACGGATGTCCTGTGTGTGATGACGGACAGCCACAGACGTCCTGTGTGTTCTGGCAGACACCCACGGACACACACGGACAGTCACGGACGTCCTGTGTGTGATAACGGACAGCCACAGATGTCCTGTGTGATAGACTGCGGTCCACAGATCAGTACATGGAGCCGAACACACGGACGTCATGTGTGTGCTGACGGACACACACGGACACACAAGGAAATCCACTGATGTCTTGTGTGTGCTGGCGGACAGCCACGTACGTCCTGTGTGTGCTGGCGGATACCCACAGACGTCCTGTGTGTGCTGGCGGACACCCACAGACGTCCTGTGTGTACTGAACAGACAGCCCACGTGGGACAAAATCACCCAAACAGTCCACGGGAAGGGCCAGGGTGCTGAGTCCAAGGACCAACGTGCTGATATGTGTACTGATGGACAGCCATGGACGTCCTGTGTGTGCTGACGGACACACACAGACACACATGGACAGCCACAGACATCCTGTGTGTGCGTACGTCCTGTGTGTGCGTACGTCTCAGGCCATCATTCATAAGTTCATCTACTAGTTTACACACTTAGTCTATCATAAGTTCACAAGTTGCACAATAGGCTATCAATACTACACGCTTATCAACAAGGACCCATTCACCACACATCTTCCCATGGCCTGAGACTTCACAGTACCTTTCCTTTACCACGGTCCAAGTCTGGTCCTGAAACCACATAAATCACATCATGAACACATATGGCCGATAACCTAAGCAACAAGTCTAGAATGGCATGGTTCGGCCCTTAAGAACTAGGATCTGTCCAATTTGGACATACACAGATAAATTCCCAAAAACTAAATAAAATGCATGACAATTCATGATAATTCCCAACTAAGAGATTCCCATAGTCAGATCTCAACGGAACCGACCCGGAATGTGAGATCCGACCATAGATCAGTCCGGCCAATGCCTAGGACTTTATCCCTGGACCGGCCATGGCCTTGGTCCAGTGTTCCCTGTGTGAATCAATCCAATAACATCACAACACACTATAGAACAGGCGATCCAGAAGAAGTAAAGAGAATGGATGCATCTACCAAGAGAACCGGCCGCAAGGCCGCACAGATCATCCGCAGGCCCGGGGCCGTTCCTTGCAGTCTACACCACTAACCTTAGGCGTTCTCTCCCCTGGAGGCAAGTCCTTCTCCTTGTCTTTTTGTCTGGTATCCATCTTCACGGCCTGGCCTTCCCACGCTCAGAACACGCCGGCAAGCCAACACCACCACACACGGTTCTCTTCTCTAACCGCCGGTCTCTCTCTTTCTTTCTTTCTGTTATGAGTTTGGCAGAGCTTTGCCTAAGGAATTTCGTGCCATTTTCTGTGCCAGGAACTCTCTATTTATAGAGAAAGCCAGCCCCAACTGCCCTGGAGAAATCAACCAAGCAGTTAAAGAGAAAGGGCACAAAACTGCCCCTTTGCACCTTTTCGGGAGTAACCGCCCAACTGCACTTCCTTTCCTTTGGGCTGTTAGAAAATCAGGCCCATAAACTTGTCCAGAGTCCCTTGCCAAGGCCAAGACCCCACGGACCCTGGGTGGTTCAGGCCAAGACCCCTCCAGCCCATAACCGCCCATGACCTGGCCAAGCCGGCCCAGACCATAACACTTCACCGAGCTGAGTTGAGCTGGCCACTAGCTGGCCTCAGCTGAGTGAGCTAACCTATCAGCTTCAGTGAGCTACCAAGGACCGTATGAGCTGGTTTCACACTGTCCCCAGCTGGTTGAGCTTTTACCCGACCTTATCCAGCTGCTAGATTACTCGGCCAAGTCTCCTAAGCTTTCTTCCATCCATCCTGGTTAAGGCTCAGCTTCCTAATACCCTTAACCTTCTTATTTGAGCACGCTGACCTACCTAGGATCGGGGATGCTACAAGTCTCCCCCACTTGATATGGATTCGTCCTCGAATCCAAACCAAGTGACTCTTCTTCAAATTGCTTCATCCATCCAGGAAACTCAGCTTTCATTCTTGCTTCTGTTTCCCAAGTTACCTCTTCTCGACCGTTGCACTCCCAAATCACTTTGAGCATTTCAGTTGTCTTGTTCCGAGTTGCCTTCTCCATTCTGTCCATGATCCGAACCGGCGTTGTTTCTAAGGTGATGTTCGTTCCTAAATCAGAAGGAATCTCTGGAATGTAAACATCCTTATCCGAAAGGCACTTCCTTAGTTGAGAGACATGGAACACATTGTGGAATGCTTCCATTTTGGATGGAAAATCCAACTTGTAAGCCACCGCTCCAACTCTTTCAATAACTCTGAATGGACCCAAGTACCTTGGATCTAACTTCCTCCTACCTGAGATTCTTACCCTCCCCTTGAAGGTAATCATCTTTAGGTACACCATATCGCCAACTTTGAACTCAAGTTCTTTCCGGCGTTTGTCTGCATAATGCTTCTGACGGTCTTGGGCCGTTCTCATCTTATCCTGAATCAACTTGATCTTCCCGGTTGTTTCCTCCACTATCTCCGGCCCTATCATGCTGCGCTCCCCCACTTGGGTCCAGCATAGTGGTGTTCTACATGGCCGCCCATACAAGGCTTCGTAGGGGGACATGCCAATGCTTCGGTGAAAGTTGTTGTTGCATGCAAACTCCACCAATGGCAGATGCCTATGGGAACCGAAATTCGCACTATCGATTTCCGTTTAAATAAGGAACTAGGAAAACCCTAATTTCCCAGAGGACCCGGATATCTGCTAATTACCACACGTCAAGCAATCAGAACACGAGAATAATAACGATAAAGTATAAGAAATCGAAAAGGAGAGCAAAGAAGATCTTATTCCGAATTTGCATATGAGCGTTTACAACAAGGTATAAGCCTGGGCTCGAGAGCTGTCGGCGAGATTCCTAGTTCTAGTAACCCTAAGACGGCTAAACCTAATTGAGTCGCAGCTCGAAATAACAAAAACGGAAAATTGCCTAAATTGCTCTAAGTGCTAAGTTTGCTCTGAAAAAAGTTCTCTCATATGCTCCTCGCCTAGGACTCCTTATATACTAGCTCCAAGGTCGGTTTACGCTTTTACTCTTCTGCCCTTAAGCCGTCATAGCATAAAAATGGAGATATTCCATTTTTCCCGATCTTCACAATTATCTTCAAAACTTCCGTATTTATCCGCGGAAACTTGACATTTATCCTTCCTTGTGGACCAAGTGTAAACCGTGCTGTGGTTTACGGGCTTTTGGTTAAGAAATCGTAGGATGGGCCTCGAGTCGTGTTTTACGTCTCTATGGGCCGTCTTCCGACTCGACACGTTTACTATGAATTCTTTCGATAAAAAACGAATTTTCCGCGGTTTATAATTCGCAAAGTTTGATCGATGATTTAGAATAGCGGAAACATAGACTGAGCTTGCTACGGTCTTCGGGAGATAGCATTTGATGGTTTGACGAGAATGCATAGATTGATGTCTGTCGATGTTCGGAAGGGTTCTATCGCTACACAGCGACCGAACTTTGGCTCGAGCCCGATTGCTACGTAGCGACCGAGCTTTGGCTCGAGCTCGGTCGCTACGTAGCGACCGAGCGGGACAAACGTTCGGTCGCTACGTAGCGACCGAGCTTTGGCTCGAGCTTGGTCGCTACGTAGCGACCGAGCGGGACGAGCGCTCGGTTGCTATGTAGCGACCGAGCTTTGGCTCGAACTCGGTCGCTACGTAGCGACCGAGCGGGAGGAGCGCTTTGTGGCTACATAGCGACCGAGCTTGGCCGAGCTCGGTCGCTATGTAGCGACCGAGCGGGACGAGCACTCGGTCGCTACGTAGTGACCAAGCTTTGGCTCGAGCTCGGTCGCTACGTAGCGAGCGAGCTTGGCTGAGCTTGGTCGCTACGTAGCGACCGAGCGAGACTAACGATCGGTCGCTAAGTAGCGACAGTGCGGGACGTAGCAAATATCTGAGTGCCCATGGCGTTAACCACATCCAACACCTCGCGCATGGATGGCTTGGCCGCCTCCAAGGCACCCGTTCCCCGACTGGTCTGGTCTCCTGCATGGGAGGATTCACCTTCCTCCTCACGTCCCAACTCCTGCTGATCGCCCAGGTTATCTACCTGAACCTCCATAGGCAAGGTTGACGCCACAGCCTCCCCTGTCTCATTGGTTACCAGTCCCGCTTGGGTAGGCAACACTCGGGCAGGCAGCACTTGGCTAGGATTGATCCCGCCTTCCCCAACTGGTCCAGATGCACCAGCCGCCTCTTAAGCCCAACCATGAACCGCGGCCTTAACATCCGTTCTTATACAATGATTCCGGTCTTTTAAGGTCCTTTAGGTGTTAAGTTCAAGTTCCTTTAGGTGAGGTTCGAGTATAACATTCAAGACAAACAAACATAAGGGGCAAACAGATTGTATATATATAACATAATGAGATCCATACATCATTCATAAGTTCATCTACTAGTTTACACACTTAGTCTATCATAAGTTCACAAGTTGCACACTAGGCTATCAATACTACACGCTTATCAACAAGGACCCATTCACCACATATCTTCCCATGGCCTGAGACTTCACGGTACCTTTCCTTTACCACGGTCCAAGTCTGGTCCTGAAACCACATAAATCACATCATGAACACATATGGCCGATATCTAAGCAACAAGTCTAGAATGGCATGGTTTGGCCCTTAAGAACTAGGATCTGTCCAATTTGGACATACACAGATAAATTCCCAAAAACTATATAAAATGCATGACAATTCATGATAATTCCCAACTAAGAGATTCCCATAGTCAGATCTCAACGGAACCGACCATAGATCAGTCCGGCCAATGCCTAGGACTTTATCCTTGGACCGGCGATGGCCTTGGTCCAGTGTTCCCAGTCTGAATCAATCCAATAACATCACAACACACTTTAGAACAGGCGCTCCAGAAGAAGTAAAGAGAATTGATGCATCTGCCAAGAGAACCGGCCGCAAGGCCGCACGGATCATCCGCAGGCCCGGGGCCGTTCCTTGCAGTCTACACCACTAACCTTAGGCGTTCTCTCCCCTGGAGGCAAGTCCTTCTCCTTCTCCTTCTCCTTGTCTTTTTGTCTGGTATCCATCTTCACGGCCTGGCCTTCCCACGCTCTGAACACGCCAGCAAGCCAACACCACCACACACGGTTCTCTTCTCTAACCGCCGGTCTCTCTCTTTCTTTCTTTCAGTTATGAGTTTGGCAGAGCTTTGCCTAAGAAATTTCGTGCCATTTTCTGTGCCAGGGACTCTCTATTTATAGAGAAAGCCAGCCCTAACTGCCCTGGAGAAATCGACCAAGCAGTTAAAGAGAAAGGGCACAAAACTGCCCCTTTGCACCTTTTCGGGAGTAACCGCCCAACTGCTCTTCCTTTCCTTTGGGCTGTTCGAAAATCAGGCCCATAACCTTTTCGGGAGTAACCGCCCAACTGCTCTTCCTTTCCTTTGGGCTGTTCGAAAATCAGGCCCATAACCTTGTCCAGATTCCCTTTCCCAAGGCCAAGACCCCACGGACCCGGCCAAGCCGGCCCGGACCATAACACTTCACCGAGCTGAGTTGAGCTGGCCTCAGCTGAGTGAGCTAACCTATCAGCTCCCATGAGCTACCAAGGACCGTATGAGCTGGTTTCACACTGTCCCCAGCTGGTTGAGCTTGTACCCGAACTTATCCAGCTGCTAGATTACTCGGCCAAGTCTCCTAAGCTTTCTTCCATCAATCCTGGTTAAGGCTCAGCTTCCTGATACCCTTAACCTTCTTATTTGAGCCATGATACGCTTTTCCTTAGGCCAAATGACTTGTCTGGTGCGTCTCCTCGCACCGTGGCTCGTCCCAACAATCCTACCTAGGATCGGGGATGCTACATCCCTAGTCATTAATAGCCTAGATCCTTTCAACAGATACGCAGCGGATTATTCTGTAGTTAACCATTGGTCTAAAACCAATCTAACACTTATCTGGTCCAATCACCTTAGCCATGGTCAGTTTACTCAACTACCAATTAGCTTAAAGGTCAATCCTAAACCCAAACCAAGCCATACAATTCTGAGGTTCCATTCCCTAAACCATTCTATCTAGATCTACATAAGTAAATGCTAGATCATACCTTTGCCACATCTACGGAGCTTATTAGCTCATAGGTCCTCCATTGACTCGAATTGCTCTTGCTTGACAGCTGGAACATGATCACTCAATGACCTTACTTAAGGTCCTTATCTTGATTCCTGCATCAAACAACTCCCCTAGGTACTTAGTCATTCAACCAACCATCCCCACAGACATAAGTAACGTTTGAGAAGTCTTTGAAAGGATAAGGGTTTGCATCTGGCCTTTCTCGGCTCATGCACACTCAAACATCCCCTTGCCATATAGGCAATAGTACCCAATCCATATTCTGGACTGACAAATCTCATTAGATCCTAAGTCAATCAACCAACCATCCTCACATGACTTGGAACTGATGAGTCATCATCTGGCCAGACCGGCTTTGGGACTTAACCCAAACAACATATATGATTTGTTCATACCAAACAATGCATTCCTTAATCAGATTAGTTCCGACACCTTGAACCATCATTCAGAGGTCAGGTCGTCCATACTCAACCATGATCAGATCTTACACGGCCTTCCTTGAACAATCACACTTAGGCTCAGTATCTATGGTCTACGACACATAGTACTAGCCATACACTTCGTCATGACTCTTAGCCAATCTCGAAGCTATCAACACCAAGGTTGATATCTAGAAGCATCACATCAATACTCTTACTCCAGCAACGTGACTATCCATACTAGTGCGCGGCCATTGAACCATCGTCATGAAACATGATCCGACCACCAGACTTGATAAGCCATCTTCTACGTAGCAGGTACTGATATAACCGGCCTTCCATTACCATCATGTGGGTCTACACCCTACATAATGCATATGGCGCCTATCCTACTCACAAACCCAAGGTTTATTGTAAGATATCCTCGAACCATGGCCGTCCCGACAATCCTTTCCAGGATTGGGGGCGTGACAAGTCTCCCCCACTTGTAATGGATTCGTCCTCGAATCCGGTGATGATTATACCTTGTCCCAAGACAAAATATTCCAAGCAAACTTATTCTAGTCTTGATCAGAGAATAGAACAAGCATGATTAAAACCACCGAATCACCACTTCGTTGATCAATTTTCCTTTGACCATCGTTGTACAAGTCTCCCCCACTTGATAAGGATTTAACCACAAAAATCCTATCAAGTGGTCCTTTCTGGTTTCGCTGATGGCACCCTTACTTGTCTACTTTGACCACAGTCGAGGGTCCATCAAGCACCCATTCAAGTGATACTTGAAAATCCATCCAAAGACATTCCTTGTGTCACTGGCCGAAATCTCCAGGTTGTGGTCCTAGTATTCAACAAGTCTATGTCTTTCCTTTGAATAGCATCTTCTTCAGATTCTATTCTTTCTCTGATCATAGTCCAAGACTAGATCATAATCAGTCCCTAGGAACATGCTGCATACTCGAGCCTTAGTAGATTTGGCCAATCCCCACACCACTCGATGTACCAGTCAAGTCCTCACGAACTTGTTCTAATCTTTAGGCTGCTCGTCCTACAATGAGTCCTAACAGGTTATTATGGTTCTTTTGTCCTTCATGGACAATAAGGCTCATGACCTCAGCCACAACGTACTGGATCATCCCCTTAACCGGCCACAACCTTTTCAGGCTTGGCCATATTGCGATCTTAGTCCCTACAGACTAAAAACGCCTCAGACTTGACTTCTATCCTTCACTGGACTTTGTCATAATTCGATCCTGGTCCTTCCTTGGACTCGATCGTACTCTGGTCCTGGTCCACTCAGGGACTCGACCGTTTCACCCCGACCATAGGTCCATCTCCGAATAGGTCATGGGCTGATCCTCGTCCTTTTTTTTGGACTTGATCATTCTCAACCTTAGGTCAAACTCCGACTTGGTTGTACTGCGACCATGGTCCTCTCTCGGACGTGGTCAACTTCGGCTCTGCCATCTCAGCCGGAGCCGACAGAAACTGACTCTAGGACAGTGGTGCTGTCCCTGGTTCCAGTTCAATCATAAATGGATCCGACCTACTAGAGGGGACACTCTGTAGCGAACGGAACACATCTGGGAACTCGGACACCAACGGGTCCTCAAACAGATCTTTTAGATCACCAGAATTTGCCGCGCTCCATAGTGGTAATTGTGGTCAAAAAAATACTTCACAATCCCGTCTAAGCATCCGATCCACACGGAATGCTGACACCACTACTTTCCTTAAAGCAGGACTCAAACAATGGATCTCGATACCAACGAGATCCCAGACAGATCAACAGAATTGCCGTACTCCGTAGTGGTAGTTGTGGTCAAAAATACTTCACAACCCTGTCTAAGCATCCAATTCACTTGGACTGCTGACACCCCTACTTTCCTTAGAGTCGGGCTCAGACTCAGACTTTGGTACTGGATCGGGTGACCTCCAGTCTCCAATTGCACACGAACTTTGTGGCAATCGAGAGTGGCCCGATACTTTCCCAACCAGATTCATGCCTAGGATCATCTCGTGATTCTGTAGGCGCGTGGATATTTTTCTTGATCAGATCTACAGGCAGATTTCTCCCCTGGATCCACACCGGGATATTTTTCATGAGCCTTAGTGATTGCATAATTTGCCCACCGGCTGCCCTCACTAGTCTCGAATAATCCCCAGAACTCAGACAGAAAAGACTCTTTCCGACCAGTCCCGGACTCACAAAACTATGTGTAGCCTCTGTGTCGAAAAGTACGTGTGTTTCCACACCACAAATCCACTTGTGGAAACTATCTCAGTGCATGACCACACCACAAAGAACGTCCCATAACATCCCTCATGGCATTGCCAATAACTTCAATACTTCCAGTTCCAGTGGATACCTAGATGAGTACGATCTCGGTTTGACCACACACTTGGAAAACGTCCCATACCATTCTCCAAGGCTTCTTACTTTTGCGAATGCTCACACCATTCACAAGAGCAATTTTCATATACCTCAATCCCAATCATACTAAGGTAGTTAAGATCATGTTCTTCCATTGATTGGAACGAACATCATGAGTTTCCTCATTCTTTCCTTGGACAGATTCAGATTGGAATTTATTCATTCCATCCTACTAGATCTAAGGAAACCTACCTTGACTTATACCGAGTCCTAGCTGATCCATCTGATCACAAGTGCACTCGTGTACTGGTCATGTAGTGTCTCCTTTGAGTCAGATATAATATTGCATATGCTTTATTTATTATGAACGGCCATCAAGGGATAACACTTAACTTCAGTAGAATGCTGCACCTTTATTTCAACCTAAGCCACTCTCTGGTCCATGTTACTTCCCTTGTTTAGGTCATCCATAAACAAGTCTTGCATTGCTTCCATCCCTTCCAACCCGTCTATTTCTTATAAATACTAGATCGACCAACCTTTCTGTTTTTAGGTTCTTGGCTAAGCTGGTTCATCTTAGAATTCCCACATTTACAAGCATGATACCCTAGCTTACCTCAACTCTTTCTTGGCTCACCCCAACTAAGGTTTCATAGTCATCATAGTTTTGGAAATAACTTCGGTATGGAACACATCATCTTAGAGCGTTGTACTAAACAGGATCAAGCATGCTCTGATACCAACTTGTAAGACCCGATCCCAGCCGCCTAGTCCGCGGTCGATGCCTCACGTCGCTCGGTCCACTTCTTGGCCGAACCTCTTAATTTTCGCCCTTTATTTATAATATCGCCTAAAGGCGAGGGCTAACTTAGATCTTAGCTAAAGACTTCCCTAGTCATTAATAACCTAGATCCTTTCAACAGATACGCAGCGGATTATTCTGTAGTTAACCATTGGTCTAAAACCAATCTAACACTTGTCTGGTCGAATCACCTTAGCCTTGGTCAGTTTACTCAACTGCCAATTAGCTTAAAGGTCAATCCTAAACCCAAACCAAGCCATACAATTCTGAGGTTCCATTCCCCTAAACCCACCTTTGCCACATGTACAGAGCTTATTAGCTCATCGGTCCTCCATTGACTCGAATTGCTCTTGCTTGACAGCTGGACCACGATCACTCAATGATCTTACTTAAGGTCCTTATCTTGATTCCTGCATCAAAAACTCCCCTAGGTACTTAGTCATTCAACCAACCATCCCCACATACATAAGTAACCTTTGAGAAGTCTTTGAAAGGATAAGGGTTTGCGTCTGGCCTTTCTCGGCTCATGCACACTCAAACATCCCCTTGCCATATAGGCAATAGTACCCAATCCATATTCTGGACTGTCAAATCTCATTAGATCCTAAGTCAATCAACCATCCATCCTCACATGACTTGGAACTGATGAGTCATCATCTGGCCTGACCGGCTTTGGGACATAACCCAAACAACATATATGATTTGTTCATTCCAAACGATGCATTCCTTAATCAGATTAGTTCCGACACCTTGAACCATCATTCAGAGGTCAGGTCGTCCATATTCAACCATGATCAGATCTTACACGGCCTTCCTTGAACAATCACACTTAGGCTCAGTATCTATGGTCTACGACACATAGTACTAGCCATACACTTCGTCATGACTCTTAGCCAATCTCGAAGCTATCAACACCAAGGTTGATATCTAGAAGCATCACATCAATACTCTTACTCCAGCAACGTGACTATCCATACTAGTGCTCGGCCATCGAACCATCGTCATGAAACATGATCCGACCACCAGACTTGATAAGCCATCGTCTACTTAGCAGGTACTGATATAACCGGCCTTCCATTGCCATCATGTGGGTCTACGCCCTACATAATGCATATGGCGCCTATCCTACTCACCAACCCAAGGTTTATTGTAAGATATCCCACTTAGCCTTTGCGGCTAAAGCCATCCAACAATAGCCGGATCGTCCATAGTCTCGTCTAACCGTCTGGTTAAGATCTAGGTGCGATCGACCAGTTATAAGTCTGGCCCAAAGGCTCACGGACCTTCTTACCTGATCCGACCCAAAGCATGGATCCATACCAGAGAGTAAGGCCCAAGACCAAACCGGATTGCCTTGCAACCAATCAGACCTTGCGACACAACACTCCGGTTAAACTAACCGTCCGTCCGTTCGACTATGCAGCCGCAGACTGTCCACTTGGTTCGGCCTAAGCCTTGAACCAATGGCACCGTTTGGAACTCACACCCTTTGGGAACTAGTACCCTTTGGACACTCATGCCTCTTGGCAACTCATGACCCTTGGCATCTCGTACCCATTCAGATGCTCCAACCGTTCGACCTAACCGTCCGTATGGACTGTCTGGTCCGTGCGTGTGTCCGGCCTATGGCCAAAGGACCACGCCTTAACCTACACAAGTCATGAACCATTTTGACTGTTCAGGGAAGGGTTGCAACCGTTCAGAACAGAACAGAACAGAACCGCCCCTGAGGCCGGTTCAGACCATGTGCGCGCCTAACTCGACGGTTATGGACCGCGACTTCATTACTCAACCAGAACCACGGTTATAACCAATCCCAACACATCAACAAGGCCACGCCAATGTACAGAAGGAGTAGAAGAAGAATTGGATGAATAGAATAAGAAGAATAGGACACAATCCAAACGCCCATGGCTAGACCGGTTCAGACTGTCCGATTGTCATAGCCGATGAGTCGGTGGTTACGCCACTGACCCTATCAGACTGAACCACGGCTTTCGAGTCCTTCTCCATACCTTTCTCTACGCCTTGGGTATTCATAACACACGGCCTCCTCTCTCCTAAACCGTTCTCCTTGCCAGAGATACAAAACCACCACGACCGGCCCTTTTCCGGCCGATCTCTTGGCCAGAACTCTCTCTCTCTCTCTCTACGTTTTTCCATGAGTATTTTACTCTGGAATTGGATAATGAAATCGACCAGAGAGCCCCCATGTTTATAGAAAACGAGGGGGTAAGTCTTGCCCCACGAACAGGCACGACTTGCTAGCGAATGGGCACCATCGGCCAAGGGTTGTCCCCATTCGGCCACTTGCATCCCTTCGCTCTTTCTGATTGGGTTTGGGGTCGGTCATAAGCCCAACCCACGCCCCAAACCTCCTGGACTTAGCCCACGGCCTTGCCCAAAGACCCAACAGCCCATGGCCTCATGGCCGGACCTCACAGCCCGCCACTGACCCGGACCCGGACCATCGGCCTAAATCCCGAACAGTCCGTCTAGCTGAGGTGAGCTGACTCTCAGCTGCCTCAGCTGGGTGAGCTAGTAGTCCAGCTAGTGGAGCTGACTTCGAAGGGACTGAGCTGGAGTGAACTAAACCTAGCTTCATTGAGCTGGCCGAGCTACTCGTCCAGTTACCGTCTTACTCGTCCTAGCTGTCTTTTAGCTTGTATAAGGTTAAGTCTAAGTTTCCTTATGTCCTTAACCTTCTTTCTCGACCAAGGAACGCTTGCCTTGATGTCCTAAGACTGGCTTGTACGTTTCCTCGAACCATGGCCGTCCCAACAATCCTTTCCAGGATTGGGGTTGTGACATGCCAGCACACACAGGACGTCCGGGGCTGTTTGTGGCTGTCTGTCAGCACACACAGGACATCCATGTGTGTCCGTGTGTGTCTGTCAGCACACACAGGACGTTCGTGGATTCGATCTCTAGTAATTTCTGAATTTATCTGTTACATTCAATAGAATGCTTGGTCTGGAACCTAGAGTGGCTAGGGGATTCTGATGTGAGTCTCTTATCGGGACCCTCATGATTGGTGGTGTTGAAACCCACGTACTTTTCGACACAGGGGCTACACATAGTTTTGTAAGCCCGGAACTGGTCGGAAAGGGTCTGTTCTGCCTCTGTTCTGGGGATAATTCGAGACTAGTGAGGGCGGCCGGTGGGCAAATCATGCACTCACTAGGGCTCATGACTAATATCCCGGTAATTATCCAGGAGAAAAATCTGCCTGTAGATCTGATTGTGTTGCGCCTACAGAATCACGATGTGATCCTAGGCATGGATTGGTAGGGAAAGTATCGGGCCACTCTCGACTGCCACAGAGGATGTGTACGGTTGGAGACTGGACCTCACCCGATCCAGTACCAAAGTCTGAATATGAGTCCGGCTCTGGATAGAGTAGTGGTGTCAGCAATCCGAGCAGAACGGATGCTTAGACGGGGTTGTGAAGCATATTTGACCACAATTACCACTATGGAGCACGGCAGGTCTGATGATCTGAAAGATCTATCTGAGGACCCGTTGGTGTCTGAGTTCCCAGATGTGTTCTGTTCGCTACAGGGTGTCCCCCCTGATAGGTCGGATACATTTACGATTGAACTAGAACCAGGGACAGCTCCGCTGTCCAAGAGTCCGTATCGAATGGCTTCGGCCGAGATGGCAGAGCTAAAGAAGCAATTAGAAGAATTGCTGGACAAGGGGTTCATACGTCCAAGTAGCTCTCCTTGGGGTGCACCAGTCCTCTTTGTGAAAAAGAAGGATGGTAGCATGCGTCTGTGTATTGACTATCGAGGGTTGAACAGGGTTACTGTGAAGAATAAGTACCCGTTGTCCAGAATAGACGAGTTGTTGGATCAACTCAAAGGAGCCAAGTGGTTTTCTAAGATTGATTTGGCCTCAGGGTATCATCAGATCCCTATAGAGCCAAATGATATTAGAAAGACAGCATTCCGAACCAGGTACGGCCACTACGAGTTTGTGGTTATGCCATTCGGTCTGACCAATTCGCCTACTGCATTCATGAAAATGATGAACAGTGTGTTCCGAGACTTCCTGGACGAATTAGTGATCATCTTCATTGATGATATCCTGATTTACTCCAAGGATGAGGAATCTCATCGGAAACACCTGAGAGCCGTGCTGGAACGATTACGGGAACACAAGCTCTATGCAAAACTCAGTAAATGCAGTTTTTGGCAGAAGAGCATTGGGTTTCTCGGCCACATTGTGTCCGGTGAGGGCGTCTCTGTGGTTCTAGAGAAGATCAGGGCAATCAAGGATTGGCCTCGACCATGCAGTGCCACGGAAGTCAGAAGCTTCCTAGGGCTGGCAGGTTATTATAGAAAGTTTGTGAAAGGATTCGCAAGCTTGGCTCCGCCTATGACACGGTTGACCGGGAAGGACGTTAAGTTCACATGGTCTGAGGAGTGTGGGAAATGTTTTTCCGCGCACCCATTTTGGTTCTTCCAGAGGCCGACCAACCCTATGAAGTTTATACGGACGCGTCCATAACAGGACTAGGTTGCGTATTAACCCAGCATGGAAAGGTCGTCGCCTATGCATCAAGGCAGTTGAGAAAAAATGAGGGAAACTTTTCCCCACCCATGACCTTGAAATGGCTGCGGTAGTGTTCGCCTTAAAGATTTGGCGATCATACTTGTATGGTGCCATGGTTCAGATACTTACGGACCATAAGAGTCTTAAGTATATATTCACCCAGCCTGAGTTAAACTTAAGGCAGAAAAGGTGGATGGAGTTTGTAGCTGATTACGATCTGGATATCACCTATCATCCGGGAAAGGCTAATTTGGTCGCAGATGCCTTGAGCCGAAGAAGGGCCGACGTATCAGCCGAACGAGAAGCGGACGACCTGGATGGTACGTTTCGTGCCCTACGGTTGAACGCATGAACCAAAGAGTCTGAACCACTCGGATTAGAGGCGGTCAATCAGGCCGACCTGCTTACCCGAATTCGGTTGGCTCAAGGTCAGGACGAGAACCTGAACAAGGTTGCTCAGAATGATAGGACGGAGTACCAAACTGCAAAGGATGGTACCATCCTAGGAAACGGTCGGATCAGTGTTCCTAATGATAGAAGTCTAAGGGAAGAGATTATGAGGGAGATTCTCGGTTCATCCTGGTGCGACCAAGATGTACCAGAACCTTAAGAAGTTCTATCATTGGATCCGTATGAAGGCAGATGTCGCGGAGTGGGTGGCCAAGTGTTCCACTTGCCAACTCATCAAAGCAGAACATCAAGTGCCTAGTGGGTTATTGCAAAGCTTGCGTATTCCGGAATGGAAATGGGATCACATCACAATGGACTTTGTGACTGGGTTCCCTACCACGAGGAGTAAGAAAGATCCGGTTTGGGTTGTGGTTGATCGCCTGACCAAATCAGCACACTTCCTGGCTATCAAAAAGTCGGATGGGGTAGATCAGATTGTACGTAAGTACATTGATGAGATCGTCCGACTACATGGTGTGCCGGCAAGCATAGTTTCAGATAGGGATTCAAGGTTCACATCTGACTTCTGGAGGGCTTTCCAAAAGGCTTTAGGAACAAGAGTGAACATGAGTACAGCCTATCAGCCACAGACGGATGGACAGTCTGAACGAACGATCTAGACATTGGAAGATATGTTGCGAGCATGTGTTCTAGACTGGGGTGATTCCTGGGAGAAACATCTACCTCTGGTAGAATTTGCTTACAACAATAGCTTCCATAGTAGTATTGGCATGTCGCCATACGAAGCTCTGTATTGGCGTCCATGCAGGACACCCTTATGCTGGACCCAAGTTGGGGAACACAGCATGATTGGTCCGGAGATTGTTGAAGAGACAACCGAAAAGATCAAGTTCTTGAGGGACAAGATGAGACAGGCACAAGACCGCCAAAAGAACTATGCAGATCGAAGAAGGAAAGATCTTGAGTTTCAAGTAGGTGACTTGGTGTATCTCAAAATGATTACCTTCAAAGGACGAGTCTGGATTTCCAGAAGACAGAAGTTAGATCCGAGATACTTGGGTGCGTTCAAGGTCATTGAAAGAGTTGGGATGGTGGCCTACAAGTTGGACTTGTCGGACAAGATGGACGCATTTCATAATGTGTTCCACGTCTCCCAACTTCGGAAATGTTTGACGGACCAAGACATCGCTCTTCCTGCCATTCCAGACAATCTTGGTAAGAACCTAACCTTGGAAACGAGGCCAGTTCGAATCATAGATAGGATGGAAAAAGCAACAAGGAAGAAGACGGTTCAGATGGTCAAGGTCGTCTGGGACTGTAATTGTCAGGATATAATCACTTGGGAAACCGAAGCTAGAAAGAAAGCAGAGTACCCAGAGTGGTTGGATCAGTTTGTTTCCGAGGAAGCATTCGATTCGGATTCAATGACGAATCCATCCCAAGGGGGGGAGACTTGTCACGCCCCCAATCCTAAATAGGATTGTTGGGACGGCCAGGTTCGAGGAAACGTGCAAGCCAGTCTTAGGACATCAAGGCAAGCATTCCATGGTCGAGAAAGAAGGTTAAGGACATAAGAAAACTTAGACTTAACCTTATACAAGCTAAGAGATAGCTAGGACGAGTAAGACGGTAACTGGACAAAGTGGACGAGTAGCTCGGCCAGCTCAATGAAGCTAGGTTCAGTTCACTCCAGCTCAGTCCCTACTAAGTCAGCTCCACTAGCTGGACTACTAGCTCACTCAGCTGAGACAGCTGAGAGTCAGCTCATCTCAGCTAGACTGACTGTCCGGGCTTTAGGCCGATTGTCCGGGTCCAGGTCAGTGGCGGGCTGTGAGGTCCGGCCATGAGGCCATGGGCTGTTGGGTCTTTGGACAAGGCCGTGGGCTACGTCCAGGAAGCCTGGGGCGTGGGTTGGGCAAAGGGATGCAAGTGGTCGAAAGGGGACAACCCTTGGCCGATGGTGCCCATTCGCTAGCAAGTCATGCCTGTTCGTGGGGCAAGACTTGTCCCCTCGTTTTCTATAAATATGGGGGCTCTCTGGTCGATTTCATTACCCAATTCCAGAGTAAAATACTCAAGAGAAAAACGTAGAGAGAAAGAAAGAGAGAAAGAGAGAGTTCCAGCCAAGAGAAAGGCCGATTGTGGTGGTGTTGTGTTCCGGCGACTCTGATCGTTTGAGAACTAACTCCGGTAAAGAATGGGAGATCAAGACAAGGAGAAGAGCATGGAGAACCCAGACGTGGTTCACAAGGTATGTGATGGGCCGTGGCTCCATCAGACCGAACGGATGGTCCATGCGACCGCACCGAGGCTATGCTTGGTTCCTAAGTCCCATCCGGCTCTCCTTATCTGTTTCAATTCGTTTCCCTTCTCTTCTCTCTGGTTAAACACGAAAGGTTGTGTTGGTTGAGTCCAAGGGACACGTCCCTAGGCTTTGGCCAAACATAACCAAACCGCTAGCCTAGACACGGGTCGGTTAGTCGGATGATCCGATCGCACCAAGACTGGGCGGATAGGACGAACGGTTGGGAATGACCCAAAGGGCACGAGTTGTCAAGAGTCATGAGTGTCCAAGAGGCAGGAATGGCCAAAGGGTGCATGTTCCAAACGGTGTCTTTCGGGACAGGTTAGGACCGATCCTTATGGATCAGCCTATGGCTTGTCTTGTTAAGACAAGGTCACGGTTTGTCTAAGCCAAGGTAGAGTCGCAAGGTCTGACCGGTTGCTAAGCCTTCCGGATTAGGCTTGAGGCTTACTCGGCCGATTGGATCCAGGCCTAAGGCCGGATCAGGTAAGGGAGTCCGTTGGGCCATTGAGGACTCTATTGGCCGGTCGCACCTAGATTATATCCGGTTTGACGGATTGGTCTTTGGGGACGATCCGGATCTGTTCTTGTGTTCTGTTTATCTATTCTGGACTATCTATCTGATTCTAAGTCAAGGGGTGGTTGGTTGAATGACTTAGGATACGGTAGGTAGGTTCATACGTTTTATGATTATGTTGACTGAGGTTTATCTAAGTTCTAGGAACCAAGCCAAGCATTGTGGAATCAATCCGTTCTATTCTCGGTTATGATTAATGCTTATCTGGTTGTGGTTTCAGGAACTAAGGATGGTTCTGGTCAAGCCAAGGAGCCGTGAAGGCTAGGTCAGTGAGAGGCTGTGTAACGTGTGGTTAGATGATGCTAGGGATGAACTAGTGATTGTCTATGAGACGGTTAAGAAGTTGTGTATTGAATCTCATGTTTCTAAGTAATACAAAGTTTATACATTGTTATTCCGCTGTGCAATCTGTTCCTTTGTTTATGAACCTCATATTCGAATATGACTTAGTAAATAAAAGACTTAAAATGGATCAAACAAGCAAAGAAATTAATAAGTAAGCCTGCGGACTCCATAAGGTCGAAAGGCCAGGGTTCGGGTCTTACAAGTTGGTATCAGAGCATGCTTGATTCTAGGATAGTTGGGTTATGCAGTCCACACACACACACACAGCCAGCTGATTAGGTATCACGTTGAGGTTTGATTGCTTAGTCTAGGGATTTTTTTGTCCTGTTTATGTTAGTGTGTTTCGTACTAACATTGTCTGAATCCTTAGGCTGGAAAACGCAAGTCGGGAAAGTCCCGAAGGAGTAAGAAAACAGCCGGTCAGTCTAGTCAAGTGGCCATGGACGGGACCAATCTATCGACACTAGAGACGTGTTGCCAACTGATCAGGCTAACCTTACGGGGACGCAACAGGATGGTCAGGAACATCGGGAGAGTGATGAGGAAGTGGATTCCTCGAACGCTAACCGTGATCGTGACCAGCATGAGAGAGTGGCCGAAGGAACGGCTAATGTGCCCGCAACACTGTCCAAAGAGGACTTGTTAGAGGCCATGAAGGTAATGGGGACTCAGGTGGAGGCTATGGCTCAACTGTTCACGCCACTAGTGAACTCCTCGGTTGGCCAGGCTACGCCTGTGGCTACGACCACCCCCAACACTAATGGTCCAGTTGTGGAAACGGTTGAGGTGATCGAGATCGATCCACCAGAAAAGTCTGAAAAGAAGGTGGACTATCTGAGTCTGCTTCAACATTTATCCAGGTTGGGTACGAAGCATTTCTCCGGTAGCACCGACCCTATTGTGGCAGACGAGTGGAGGAGTAGGCTGGTCCGATACTTTCAATCAACTCGCTGTCCAGAGGATTACAGACGAGACATTGCGGTTCACTTCCTGGAAGGGGACGCGCATAATTGGTGGCTTGCAGTGGACAAGCGCACCAATGGGAGTTTGGAAAGTTTTGCGGACTTTGAAGTTGAGTTCAACCGCAAATACTTCCCTGCTGAGGCTTGGGATCGTCTGGAAGCTCAGTTTCTAGATTTGGCCCAAGGCCGCAGGACCGTACGAGAGTACGAAGAAGAGTTCAACCGGCTCAGACGGTTTGTTGGAAGAGAGCTGGAGGACGAGGCAGTCCAGGTCCGTAGGTTCATCCGAGGCCTAAGGCCTGAACTGAAGACCCATTGCTTGATCCGCATTTTCAACACCGTCGGAGAACTGGTGGAACGGGTGGCTTTGCTAGAGACTAACTTGGCTGAAGAAGCTAAGCTTAAGGCTAAGTCACAGTCTGGCCCGTCGGGTAAGACAAATGATTAAAAGAGGAAGTGGGACCAGGTGGACGGAGATAAGACCTCTGGTGGCCGACCTACATATCCCAAGTGTGGAAAGAATCATCCCGGTGAGTGCTGGAAGGCCATGGGGGCTTGTGTGCGATGTGTCAGCATGGATCACACGATCCAAAACTGCACTCGACCAAACCGATTCTCAGACCAGTCCAGTGGCAGCGGCTCCGTGACTTGCTTCCTATGTGGCAAGACTGGACACTACAAGTCGGACTGTCCTAAGCTACAAGGAGGACAAGGGAAGGGCCGTGGAGACACAGGCAAGTTGACCCAGAGTAGGCCGACCACAACACCAAGGGTGTATGAGCTGTCCCGGGATGACGGCGCTTCTGGATCGTTTGATTCGATCTCTGGTAATTCCTAAATTTTTCTTTTTACATTCAAGTAGAAAATGCTTGGTATGGAACCTAGAATGTCTAAGGGATTCTGATGGGGGTCTCTGTTAGGAACCCTCATGATTGGTGGTGTGGAAACCCACGTACTTTTTGACACAGGGGTTACACATAGTTTTGTGAGTCCGGGACTGGTCGGAAAGGGTCTGTTCTCTCTGGACGCTGGAGATAATTTTGGGATAGTGAGGGCGGCCGGAGGGCAAGCCATGAACTCACTAGGTCTCATGTCAAATATCCTAGTGTCAATACAGGGAAAGGTATTCCCTGTTGATTTGGTCTGTGTCCACCTAAAGAATCACGAAGTGATCCTAGGTATGGACTGGTTGGGAAAGTATCGGGCCACTCTCGATTGCCATAGAGGTTGTGTGCAATTGGATTCTGGGCTTCGACCGATCCAGTACCAATGTCTGTGTCCGGCTCAAGAGAAAGTAGCGGTTTCAGCAGTTCGAGCGATTCGGATGTTGGAACAGGGTTGTCAGTCCTTTTTGGCTATAATTACAACTACAGAGCCGGGCAGTTCTGTCTGTCTGAAAGACCTTTTAGAGGATTCGTTGGTGTCGAAGTTCCCAGATTTGTTCCAGGTACCTCAGGGTGCCCCCCCCCTGATAGGTCGGATCCATTTACGATTGAACTAGAGCCAGGGACAGCTCTGCTGTCCAAGAGTCCGTACCGAATGGCTCCGGTCGAGATGGCCGAGCTAAAGAAGCAATTGGAAGAATTGCTTGGCAAGGGGTTCATACGGCCAAGTAGCTCCCCTTGGGGTGCACCAGTCCTCTTTGTGAAAAAGAAGGATGGTAGCATGCCTCTGTGCATCGACTATCGAGGGTTGAACAGGGTCACTGTGAAGAACAAGTACCTGTTGCCCAGGATAGACGAGCTGTTGGATCAACTCAAAGGAGCCAAGTGGTTTTCCAAGATTGATTTGGCTTCAGGGTATCATCAGATCCCTATAGAGCCAAATGATATTAGGAAGACGGCATTTAGGACCAGGTACGGTCATTACGAGTTCGTAGTGATGCCGTTCGGTCTGACCAATGCACCTGCCGCTTTCATGAAAATGATGAACAGCGTGTTCCGGGATTTCTTGGATGAATTCGTGATCATCTTCATTGATGATATCCTAATTTATTCCAAGGATGAGGAATCTCATAGGAAACACTTGAGAGCCGTGCTGGAACGATTACGAGAACAATAACTCTATGGTAAACTCAGTAAATGCAGTTTTTGGCAGAAGAGTATTGGGTTCCTCGGCCATATTATTTCCGATCAGGGCATCTCGGTGGATCCAGAGAAGATCAGGGCAATCAAGGATTGGCCCCGACCCGCAGTGCCACGGAAGTCAGAAGCTTCTTAGGGCTGGCAGGTTACTATAGGAAGTTTGTGAAAGGATTCGCAAGCTTGGCTCAGCCTATGACGCTATTGACTGGGAAGGACGTTAAGTTCACATGGGCTGAAGAGTGTGAGGAATGTTTCTCCGCACTTAAGAACATGCTGACTAGCGCACCCGTCCTGGTGCTTCCGGAGGCCGATCAACCATATGTGGTCTATACGGACGCGTCCATCACTGGACTAGGTTGCGTATTGACCCAGCATGGGAAGGTCATTGCCTATGCGTCCAGGCAATTGAGGAAACATGAGGGAAACTACCCCACCCATGATCTCGAAATGGCTGCGGTAGTATTCGCCTTAAAGATTTGGCGATCATACTTGTATGGCGCCAAAGTTCAGATACTTACGGACCATAAGAGTCTTAAGTATATATTCACCCAGCCTGAGTTAAACTTAAGGCAGAGGAGGTGGACGGAATTCGTAGCTGACTACGATTTAGACATCACCTACTATCCGGGAAAGGCTAATCTGGTAGCAGACGCTTTGAGCCGGAAGAGGGCTGATGTATCGGCCGAACGGGAGGCGGATGACATGGACGGTATGGTCCCTGCTCTGCGGCTGAACGTGCTGACTACGGCAACCGAAGTTTTGGGATTGGAGGCGGTTAACCAAGCCGACCTGCTTACTCGAATCCGTTTGGCTCAAGGTTAGGACGAGAACCTGAATAAGGTTGCTCAGAATGATAGGACGGAGTACCAGACTGCAAAGGATGGTACCATCCCAGTAAACGGACGGATCAGTGTTCCTAATGATAGAAGTCTAAAGGAAGAGATTATGAGGGAGGCTCATAAGTCCAAATTCTCGGTTCATCCTGGTGCGACCAAGATGTACCAGAACCTTAAGAAATTCAATCATTGGATCCGTATGAAGGCAGATGTCGCGGAGTGGGTGGCCAAGTGTTCCACTTGCCAACTCATCAAAGCAGAACATCAGGTGCCTAGTGGGTTATTGCAAAGCTTGCCTATTCCGGAATGGAAATGGGATCACATCACAATGGACTTTGTGACCGGGTTCCCTACCACAAGGAACAAGAAAGATGCGGTTTGGGTTGTAGTTGATCGACTAACCAAATCAGCACACTTCCTGGCTATCAAGAAGTCGGATGGGGTAGATCAGATTGTACGTAAGTACATTGATGAGATCGTCCGACTAAATGGTGTGCCGGCAAGCATAGTTTCAGATAGGGATTCAAGGTTTACATCTTACTTCTGGAAAGCTTTCCAAAAAGCTTTAGGAACAAGAGTGAACATGAGTACAGCCTATCAATCACAGAATGATGGACAGTCGGAACGTACGATCCAGACGTTGGAAGATATGTTGCGAGCATGTGTTTTAGACTGGGGTGATTCCTGGGAAAAACATCTACCTCTGGTAGAATTTGCTTACAACAATAGTTTCCATAGTAGTATTGGCATGTCGCCTTACGAAGCTCTGTATGGGCGTCCATGCAGGACACCCTTATGCTGGACCCAAGTTGGGGAACGCAGCATGATTGGTCCGGAGATTGTCGAAGAGACAACCGAAAAGATCAAGTTCTTGAGGGATAAGATGAGACAGGCACAAGATCGCCAAAAGAACTATGCATATCGAAGGAGGAAAGATCTTGAGTTTCAAGTAGGTGACTTGGTGTATCTCAAAATGATTACCTTCAAAGGACGAGTCCGAATTTCTGGGAGACGGAAGTTAGACCCGAGATACTTGGGGCCGTTCAAGGTCATTGAAAGAGTTGGGATGGTGGCCTACAAGTTGGACTTGCCGGCCAAGATGGACGCATTTCATAATGTGTTCCACGTCTCCTAACTTCGGAAATGTTTGACGGACCAAGACATCGCTCTTCCTGCCATTCCAGACAATCTGGGTAAGAACCTAACCTTGGAAACGAGGCCAGTTCGAATCATAGATAGGATGGAAAAAGCAACAAGGAAGAAGACGGTCTAGATGGTCAAGGTCGTCTGGGACTGTAATGGTCAGGATATAATCACTTGGGAAACCGAATCTAGAATTAAAGCAGAGTACCCAGAGTGGTTGGATCAGTTTGTTTCCGAGGAAGCATTCGATTCGGATTCGAGGATGAATCCATCCCAAGGGGGGGAGACTTGTCACGCCCCCAATCCTGAATAGGATTGTCGGGACGGCCATGGTTCGAGGAAACATGCAAGCCAGTCTTAGGACATCAAGGCAAGCGTTCCATGGTCGAGAAAGAAGGTTAAGGACATAAGGAAACTTAGACTTAACCTTATACAAGCTAAGAGACAGCTAGGAAGAGTAAGACGGTAGCTGGACGAAGTGGACGAGTAGCTCGGCCAGCTCAATGAAGCTAGGTTCAGTTCCCACCAGCTCAGTCCCTACTAAGTCAGCTCCACTAGCTGGACTACTAGCTCACTCAGCTGAGGAAGCTGAGAGTCCGGGCTTTAGGCCGATGGTCCGGGTCCGGGTCAGTGGCGGGCTGTGAGGTCCGGCCATGAGGCCATGGGCTGTTGGGTCTTTCGACAAGGCCGTGGGCTAAGTCCAGGAGGCCTGGGGCGTGGGTTGGGCTTGTGACCGACCCCAAACCCAATCAGAAAGGGCGAAGGGATGCAAGTGGCCGAAAGGGGACAACCCTTGGCCGATGGTGCCCATTCGCAAGCAAGTCGTGCCTGTTCGTGGGGCAAGACTAACCCCCTGGTTTTCTATAAATATTTGGGCTCTCTGGTCGATTTCATTATCCAATTCCAGAGTAAAATACTCAGAGAAAAAGTAGAGAGAAAGAAAGGAGAAAGAGAGAGTTTCGGCCAAGAGAAAGGCCGATTGTGGTGGTGTTGTGTTTCGGCGACTCTGATCGTTTGAGAACTAACTCCGGTGAAGAATGGGAGATCAAGACAAGGAGAAGAGCATGGAGAACCCAGACGTGGTTCTCAAGGTATGTGATGGGCCGTGGCTCCATCAGACCGAACGGACGGTCCATGCGACCGCACCGTGGCTCTGCTCGGTTCCTAAGTCCCATCCGGCTCTGCTTATCTGTTTCAATTCGTTTCTCTTCCCTTCTCTCTGGTTAAACACGAAAGGTTGTGCTGGTTGAGTCCAAGGGACACGTCCCTAGGCTTTGGCCGAACATAACCAAACCGCTAGCCTAGACACGGGTCGGTTAGTCCGATTATCCGATCGCACCAAGACTGGGCGGTTAGGACCAACGGTTGGGAATGACCCAAAGGGCACCAATTGTCAAGAGTCATGAGTGTCCAAGAGGCACGAATGGCCAAAGGGTGCATGTTCCAAACGGTGTCTTTCGGGACAGGTTAGGACCGATCCTTATGGATCAGCCAATGGCTTGTCTAGTTAAGACAAGGTCACGGTTTGTCTAAGCCAAGGTAGAGTCGCAAGGTCTGACCGGTTGCTAAGCCTTCCGGATTAGGCTTGAGGCTTACTCGGCCGATTGGATCCAGGCCTAAGGCCGGATCAGGTAAGGGAGTCCGTTGAGCCATTGAGCCGGACTCCATTGGCCGGTCGCACCTAGATTCTATCCGGTTAGACGGATTGGTCTTTGGGGACAATCCGGATCTGTTTGTGTGTTCTGTATATCTATTCTGGACTATCTATCTGATTCTAAGTCAAGGGGTGGTTGGTTGAATGACTTAGGATACGGTAGGTAGGTTCACACGTTTTATGATTATGTTGACTGAGGTTTATCTAAGTTCTAGGAACCAAGCCAAGCATTGTGGAATCAATCCGTTCTATTCTCGGTTATGATTAATGCTTATCTGGTTGTGGTTTCAGGAACTAAGGATGGTTCTGGTCAAGCCAAGGAGCCGTGAAGGCTCGGTCAGTGAGAGGCTGTGTAACGTGTGGTTAGATGATGCTAGGGATGAACTAGTGATTGTCTATGAGACTGTTAAGAAGTTGTGTATTAAATCTCATGTTTCTAAGTAATACAAAGTTTATACATTGTTATTCCGCTGTGCAATCTGTTCCTTTGTTTATGAACCTCATATTCGAATATGACTTAGTAAATAAAAGACTTAAAATGGATCAAACAAGCAAAGAAATTAATAAGTAAGCCTGCGGACTCCATAAGGTCAAGAGGCCAGGGTTCGGGTCTTACACGCTGGCCCTTCCAGTGGACTGTTCGGGTGATTTTGGCCCACGTGGGCTGTCTGTTCAGTACACACAAGACGTCTGTGGGTGTCCGTCAGCACACACAGGACGTCCGTGGGTGTCCGTCAGCACACACAGGACGTCTTTGGCTGTCCGTGTGTGTCCGTCAGCACACACAGGACGTCTGTGGCTGTCCATCAGTACACATATCAGCACGCTGGCCTTTCCCGTGGACTGTTCGGGTGATTTTGGCCGATGTGGGCGGTCTGTTCAGTACACACAGGACGTCCGTGGGTGTCCGTCAGCACACACAGGACGTCCATGGGTGTCCGTCAGCACACACAGGACGTTCGTGGCTTTCCGTGTGTGTCCGTGTGTGTCCGTCAGCACACACAAGATGTCTGTGGCTTTCCATCAGTACACATATCAGCACGTTGGTCCTTGGACTCAGCACGCTGACCCTTCTCTTGGACTGTTCGGGTGATTTTGGCCCTCATGGGCTGTCTTTTTAGTACACGCAGGACGTCCGTGGGTGTCCGCCAGCACACACAGGACGTCTGTGGCGGTCTGTGTGTGTCCGTGTGTGTCCGTCAGCACACAGAGGACGTCTGTGGCTGTCCATCAGTACACATATCAGCACGTTGGTCCTTGGACTCAGCACCCTGGCCCTTCCCGTGGACTATTTGGGTGATTTTGGCCCACGTGGGCTGTCTGTTCAGTACACATAGGACATCCGTGGGTGTCTGCCAGCACACACAGGACATCCGTGGCTGTCCATCAGCACACACAGGATGTCCGTGACTGTCCGTGTGTGTCCGTGTGTGTCCGTCAGCACACACAGGACGTCCGTGGGTGTCCGTCAGTACACATATCAGCACATTGGTCCTTGGACTCAGCATGCTGACCCTTCCCTTGGACTGTTTGGGTGATTTTGGCCCACGTGGGCCGTCTGTTCAGTACACACAGGACGTCTGTGGGTGTCCGTCAGCACACACCGGACGTCCGTGTGTGTTCGTCAGCACACACAGGACGTCCGGGGCTGTCCGTGTGTGTCTGTGTGTGTCCGTCAGCACACACAGGACATTCGTGGCTGTCCATTAGTACACATATCAGCACGTTGGTCCTTGGACTCAGCACGTTGAACCTTCCCGTGGACTGTTTGGGTGATTTTGGCCCACGTGGGCTGTCTGGTCAGTACACACAGGACGGCCGTGGGTGTCCGCCAGCACACACAGGACATCCGTGGCTGTTCGTGTGTGTCCGTGTGTGTTCGTCTGTGTCCATCAGCAAACACAGGACGTCCGTGGCTGTCCATCAGTACACATATCAGCACATTGGTCCTTGGACTCAGCATGCTGGCCCTTCCCGTGGACTGTTTGGGTGATTTTGGCCCACGTGGGCTGTCTGTTCAGTACACACAGGACGTCTGTGGGAGTCCGCCAGCACACACAGCACGTCTGTGCCTGTCCGTGGCTGTCCGTCAGCACACACAGGACGTCCGTGGCTGTCCGTGTGTGTCTGTGGGTGTCCGCCAGCACGCACAGGACGTTCGTAGCTGTCTGTGGCTGTCCGTCAGCACACACAGGACGTCCGTGTGTGTCCGTCAGCACACAGAGGACGTCTGTGTGTGTCCATGTGTGCCATTCCGCAAACACAGGACGTCCGTGGGTGTCCGTCAGTACAGATATCAGCGCGCTGGTCCTTGGACTCAGCACGCTGACCCTTCCCGTGGACTGTTCGGGTGATTTTGGCCCACGTGGGCTGTCTTTTCAGTACACACAGGACATCTGTGGGTGTCCCTCAGCACACACAGGACGTCCGTGTGTGTCCGTCAGCACACACAGGACGTCCGTGTGTGTCCGTCAGCACACACAGGACTTCTGGGGCTGTCCGTGTGTGTCTGTGTGTGTTCGTCAGCACAAATAGGACGTCCGGGGCTGTCCGTGTGTGTCTGTGTGTGTCCGTCAGCACACACAGGACGTTCGTGGCTGTCCATCAGTATACATATCAGCATGTTGACCCTTCCCGTGGCTGTCTGTGTGTGTCCGTGTGTGTCCGTCTGTGTCCGTCAGCACACAAAGGATGTCCGTGGCTGTCCATCAGTACACATATCCAGTTAGACGGATTGGTCTTTGGGGACGATCCGGATCTGTTCGTGTGTTCTGTATATCTATTCTGGACTATCTATCTGATTCTAAGTCAAGGGGTGGTTGGTTGAATGACTTAGGATACGGTAGGTAGGTTCACACGTTTTATGATTATGTTGACTGAGGTTTATCTAAGTTCTAGGAACCAAGCCAAGCATTGTGGAATCAATCCGTTCTATTCTCGGTTATGATTAATGCTTATCTGGTTGTGGTTTCAGGAACTAAGGATGGTTCTGGTCAAGCCAAGGAGCCGTGAAGGCTCGGTCAGTGAGAGGCTGTGTAACGTGTCGTTAGATGATGCTAGGGATGAACTAGTGATTGTCTATGAGACTGTTAAGAAGTTGTGTATTGAATCTCATGTTTCTAAGTAATACAAGTTAACACATTATTATGCCGCTGTGCAATCTGTTCCTTTGTTTATGAACCTCATATTCGAATATGACTTAGTAAATAAACGACTTAAAATGGATCAAACAAGCAAAGAAATTAATAAGTAAGCATGCGGACTCCATAAGATCGAGAGGCCAGGGTTCGGGTCTTACACGCTGGACCTTCCAGTGGACTATTCGGGTGATTTTGGCCCACGTGGGCTGTCTGTTCAGTACACACAAGACGTCTGTGGGTGTCCGTCAGCACACACAGTGTCATGTCCCTGATTCTAGATAGAGCCTTCGGGCACAGCCATGGTACGGGGAGACGTGCTAGTCAGGTCGTAAGACCTAAAGACAAGCGTATCATGGCTGGAATGGATGGTTAAGTGCATCAGTATGCTGAGACTTGACCAGAATCGGATGGAGACAAGGAAATAAGAGCTGGATGAGTTCTAAGGCAGCTGGACGATGATGGGAAGCAGCTCAGTCAGCTAGGACAAGCTTAGTGTAGCTCACACTAGCTTGGGTCAGCTCCAGTAGCTGGATCACTAGCTCCCTCAGCTGGGGAAGCTGGCACTCAGCTCAACTCAGCTGGGTGGAGTGTTATGGTCCGGGCCAGTGTTGCCGGTCCATGGGCGGTCAAGGGTCCGGCTGGGTGGTGGCTGAACCACTAAGGGCCTATGGGTCTTTATTGGGTCCGTGGGTCTTGGTGGATGTACTTGGGATGCAGATTGAGGCATTGGGCCTATTTCCAGACAGCCCACACGCCAAAGGGAGCAGTTGGACGGTTGATGGGCGAAAAGGTGGGATTTGGGCAGTTTGTGTCTTTTCCCTTCCAACCGGTTGCAACTGTCCGCCCAGGCAGTTATTGGCCGACCTTTCTCTATAAATACAGACACTTGGGTGTCGAAAATGGCATCAAATTCCTGAGGGAAAACTCTGCCAAAATCGTGACAGAAAGAAAGAGAGAAAGAGAGAAGAAGGCCGGCCAAACCGAGACTGTGGGTGGTGGTGATCGGACTCCGACCAGAAGTTGGTCTGTGGGAAGAGGAGAGCATTTGGTGATGGCAACCAGAGGCAAGGAGAAGGATCTGGAGAAGGGCTTGAGCACTCCTGAGCGCACGCCCAAGGTGAGTGGGATGGACCGAACCATCCTACCATGGCCGCGGTGGAATTCCGTGTAGGCTGTGGTCGGATTGGTTGGACCAGACCCATCTCTTCCTTTTCCCTTACTATTCTACTTCATCTCTTCTATGTTCTGAATGTGTTGGATGATTCAGACACGTTCTGACTGAGCCATGGTCTTGGTCGGTACCCAGAAACCCTCCATGGCCTTGGTTGGGCTGGTGTGTTGAGATCTCATAGTTCCTGAAGGGATTATTGGGATCCGACCATGGATTGTTCTTAGTAATGATTTATCATGAATTATCATGGTTTCTAATTGGATTTATCAGTCCGATTTGATGGTGGTCAGTTATGGCCGGTTTAGTGGAATTTGGCCGAGTTCTAGGTGAAGGAGGCCGGTTCTGTCTAATCTGATTGTGGATTCTTCTTAGTTGGGAATTATCAGTAATTGTCATGAATTTTATTTAGTTTTTGGAGATGTATTAAAAATGGCCAGAAATGGGATTTAGCCTTGGTCGTTTGTGGTTCAGTGTGATTGATGGGTTAGATCACATTGGATCAGTCTGGCCGTGTGTTAAATGGTTGTTTGGGATGTCTTAGTTGATGTCCTGAGTATGGCCGAGTGCTTTGTTGACTGATCGGTTAGCTTAGAGAACTTAGTTTAAGGGAACCAAACCATGCAATGTTAGATGAGCTTACTAGGGTATCGGTTTGTTATGTACTTATGTTGTTGTGTTGTGTGTGTGTTGTGGTTTCAGGATCGGACCAGGACCGTGGCAAGGCCAAGGAACCGTGAGGACCTAGCTGTGGATGGATGTGTGGGTTATGGGATAGTATTGTATTATGACTTATGACTTAGCCTATTGTGCAACTGACTGATTGTATGGATCACATGTTTATATTTATACAATGAATGTTTTCTCTTGTCTATCTGGTCGTGCATTGATTGAATGAACCTCAAGATTTCGAAAATGACTTAGTGAATATGGAACTTTAAAACTGATGGAACTTAGAAACATGGTTTAGGTAAGGCACGGACCTAGTGGGACCTAAGGGTCAGGTTCGGGTCTTACAAGTTGGTATCAGAGCGGAGTTGATTCTAGGATTTGTTTGGGTTTGGGTTAGTCACCACACATCCGGCTGGTTCTCATGGTAAGGTCTGGTCGTTTTGCTTAGCCTTAGGGATTGTTGTGATTTATTTTGTTATATCATGTGAGCTGACATGATTGTTTACATGTGTTGAATCCCAAGGGTGGAAAAAGCAAGTCCAGATCTCGGAAGGGTAAGGATGGAGCTGGGGCATCCGGTCCAGTGGGTGCAGATGATGTGAATCTGGCCGCAACATTGCCAATCCAAGCGGATGGGGTTAATGTTGGGACTGGATTGCCTTCGGTTCAGCTCAACCCTACTGAGGTTCGTGTGGATGGAGCTGAGTTCCAGCTGGAACATGAGCCAGAACGAGCTGATGGAGCTAATGGAGCTGATGGGAATGGACGGCAGCAACAGGATGGGCTGGAAGGTGAAGGCGAATCTTCACAGACTGGCCGTCTTGGTGACCGTAATGGGGCTGCGGACGGCAGGGCAGCTGGTCCGGTGAACCAGGCTGCGGAACCATCCATGCATGAGGTTCTGGAGGTCATGAGAGCTATGAGTACTCAAATGTTGGCTTTGACTCAGGCGTTTACACCTTTGGGTCAGGACATACCGACTCATACTGCTATTCCTATAAGGAACCAGCAGGCTGGCCGAGCAGCAGCAGCTCCGGTAGCTGGTGGAGCAGCTCCGGTTCATGGGGAACAGGAAGCTGAGGTGATTGAGATTGACCCCCCAGCTAGGGCGACCAGGAAGGTGGATTACTTGAAGGTGCTGGAGCACATCACTCGTATGGGCACTAAACACTTTGCTGGAAGTGTTGACCCTCTTGAGGCGGATGAGTGGAGGAGCAGGTTGGCTCGTAACTTCAGCTCAAGCCGCTGCCCAGAGGACTACCAGAAGGACATTGCGGTTCACTTCTTGGAGGGAGATGCCCACAACTGGTGGTTGGCTCTTGACAAGCGCACCAATGGTACCATAGAGCGCTTTGAGGACTTTGAGGTTGAGTTCAACCACAAGTACTTCCCAGCTGAGGCATGGGACCGTTTGGAAGCTAAGTTCCTGGACTTGGTTCAGGGACGCAGGACGGTACGTGAGTACGAAGAAGAGTTCAACCGACTCAGGCGCTATGTGGGTAAGGAGTTGGAGGACGAGGCAGTTCAGGTTCGCCGGTTCATCAGAGGCCTTAGGGCTGAACTCCGGACCTATTGCTCAGTCCGTACCTTCTCCACTGTGTCTGAGCTGGTTGAGAGGATGGCCTTGCTTGAGGTCAACCTTGCGGATGAGCATAAGCAGAAGGTCAAAAGTGTGGTGGTGGCTTCAAGCCAGAGTGGTGACCGGAAGAGGAAAAGGGACCAGGCTGAAGAGGGTAAAACCTCAAGTGGTAGGCCTGTGTGTCCCAAGTGTGGCCGACACCATGGAGGTGAATGTTGGAGAGCAATGGGAGCTTGTCTTCGATGTGGTAAGATGGATCACTCAGCTCGGGACTGTCCTAGACAAGAGCAAGGAGCTGGTGGTGATACCAGGACTTGCCACTACTGTGGAAAGAAGGGACATCTCCGTAAGGATTGTCCCAAGTTAGCAGCCGGGTCGAGCAAGGGCCGTGGTGAGGGCAACAAGCCAGACCAGAACCGCGGTCAGACCTCTGCACCCCGCGTCTATGAGCTGTCCAAGGATGAGGACAAGGCTGGACCATTCCTCGCGATCACTGGTAATGTGTCTGATCTTATTCTTTTCAATTCAGTAGAATTGCATGGTATGGAACCTAGGACGGTTAGATACTTAGTTTGGGTCATGTGTAGGGACCCTAAGTATTGGTGGTGTGGAAACACATGTACTTTTCGATACTGGAGCTACACATAGTTTTGTGAGTCCAGGGATGCTCGGAAAGGGGTTGTTCCAGTTGGGAACGGGGGATTGTCCTGGGGTAGTGAATGCGGCCGGTGGGCAAGTGATGCATTCGCTAGGGGTGATTCAGGACGTCCCAGTAATGATCCAGGACAGGGTCATGCCTGTGGATCTTGTGGTAGTCCACCTAAAGAATCACGAGGTGATCTTGGGTATGGACTGGCTTGGAAAGTATCGGGCCACTCTTGACTGTCACCGGGGGCGTGTGCTTTTTGAGAGTGGGTGTGGGGCTCCGATCAGGTTCCAAGGTATACGTCCGATCTCTGGATGCTTGGTGGTGTCAGCTATCCATGTTGAGAGGATGCTGAGGAAGGGTTGTGAGGCTTATCTGGCCACAATCGCCACTAAGGAGGTCGTAGGGGGTGGTGACCCGGAGGGAATACCGCTGGTTGGTGAGTTCCAGGATGTGTTTAGGGCGCTACAGGGCATTCCCCCTGATAGGTTGGATCCATTCATAATAGAACTCGAACCAGGGACGGCCCCATTATCCAAAAGTCCCTACAGAATGGCTCCTGCCGAGATGGCCGAGCTTAAGAAGCAACTTGAAGAGTTGCTGGATAAGGGTTTCATACGGCCTAGTGTGTCACCCTGGGGAGCACCAGTCCTCTTTGTGAAGAAGAAGGATGGTAGCTTCAGATTGTGTATTGACTATCGAGGGTTAAACCGGGTGACTGTGAAGAACAAGTACCCATTGCCTCGGATAGATGAGTTGTTGGATCAGCTCAAGGGTGCAAAATGGTTTTCTAAAATCGATTTGGCTTCAGGGTATCATCAGATTCCCATTGAACCAAATGATGTAAGGAAGACAGCCTTCCGAACCAGGTATGGCCACTATGAGTTTGTGGTCATGCCATTTGGATTAACCAATGCACCAGCAGCTTTCATGAAGATGATGAACAGCATATTCAGGGATTTCCTGGATGAGTTTGTAATCATCTTCATTGATGATATCTTGGTCTACTCCAAGACCAAAGAGGATCATGAGAGACATCTAAGAGCAGTGTTGGGACGATTGAGGGAACAACAGCTCTATGCCAAATTGAGCAAGTGCAGTTTTTGGCAAAGAAGTGTTGGGTTCCTGGGTCACATTGTATCCGACCAAGGTGTCTCCGTGGACCCGGAAAAGATTAAGGCCATACAAGAATGGCCTAGACCTAAGAGTGCAACTGAAGTCAGGAGCTTTCTAGGTCTGGCCGGTTATTACAGGAAGTTTGTCAAGGGGTTTGCCAGCTTGGCTCAACCTATGACACAACTGACTGGGAAAGACGTGAGGTTTGTATGGTCTGAGAAATGTGAGGAATGTTTCTCTGCACTTAAGCACATGTTGACAAGTGCACCGGTATTGGTGTTGCCAGAGGCAGACCAACCATATGTGGTTTACACAGACGCCTCCATAACCGGATTAGGATGTGTATTAACCCAACATGGGAAGGTCATCGCTTATGCCTCTAGGCAGTTGAGGAAGCATGAGGGGAACTATCCAACCCACGACCTTGAGATGGCCGCAGTGGTGTTCGCCCTCAGATATGGCGATCATACTTGTATGGTGCCAAGGTTCAGATTTTGACCGACCACAAGAGTCTCAAGTATATATTCACTCAACCTGAGTTGAATTTGAGGCAAAGGAGATGGATGGAGTTCGTGGCCGATTATGATCTGGATATTGCTTACCATCCAGGTAAAGCAAACCTAGTGGCCGATGCCTTAAGCCGTAGGAGAGCTGAGGTATCAGCCGAGAGGGAAGCAGAGGTGCTGGAAGGGATGGTTAGGACATTGCATTTAAACACACTGGCCAGCGAGGACGAGCCGTTGGGTTTAGAAGCAGTGAACCAGGCTGATCTCCTTACCAGGATCAGGCAAGCACAAAGCTTGGATGAGAACCTCCAGAAGGTTGCTCTGAATGATAAAACCGAGTACCAGGTTGCGAGTGAGGGTACGATTTTGGTCCATGGGAGGATCAGTGTTCCGAATGTAAGGGAACTAAAGGAAGAGATTATGAGTCAGTCTCATAAGTCTAAGTTCTCTGTGCACCCGGGACTGAACAAGATGTACAAGGATATCAAGAGGTACTATCATTGGATCCGTATGAAGACGGATGTGGCCGAGTGGGTGGCTAAGTGTCCTACTTGCCAACTCGTCAAGGCTGAGCACCAAGTACCCAGTGGATTACTCCAGAATCTACCTATTCCAGAATGGAAGTGGGATCACATCACCATGGACTTTGTGTCAGGTTTTCCCATGACCAGGAATAGAAAGGATTCGGTTTGGGTAGTGGTGGATCGTCTGACCAAGTCAGCTCTGTTCATACCAATCAAGAAGACTGATGGTGTGGAGCCCTTGGTACAGATTTACATGGATCAGGTGGTACGCCTGCATGGTGTACCAGCCAGTATTGTGTCGGATAGGGACCCTCGGTTCACTTCTTATTTCTGGAAGGCTTTCCAAAAGGCCTGGGAACAAGAGTGCACATGAGCACAGCCTATCACCCCCAAACGGATGGTCAGTCTGAAAGAACCATCCAGACGTTGGAAGACATGTTAAGGGCTTGTGTCTTGGACTGGGGAAATTCCTGGGAAAGACACTTGCCATTGGTAGAGTTTGCTTACAACAACAGCTTCCATACCAGTATTGGGATGTCGCCCTACGAAGCTTTGTACGGACGGCCCTGCAGGACACCATTATGCTGGACCAAGTGGGGGAGCGCAGCATGATAGGACCTGAGATAGTGGAGGAGACCACGGAGAAGATTAAGTTCATCCGTGACAAGATGAAGGAGGCACAGGACCGTCACAAGTCTTATGCGGATAAGAGAAGGAAACATGTTGAGTTTGAGGTGGACGACATGGTCTACCTCAAGATGATTACTTTCAGAGGTCGGAAAAGGGTTTCTGGCCGAGGGAAGTTGGATCCAAGGTACTTGGGTCCATTCCGGATCATTGAGAGAGTTGGTTCGGTGGCTTACAAGCTTAACCTACCAACTGAGATGGAAGCATTTCATAATGTATTCATGTGTCTCAATGAGAAAATGTCTTTCAGATCAAGACATTGTGATACCGGAAATTCCATCTGATCTAGGCACGAACCTCACCTTGGAGACAAGGCCGGTTCGGATTGTAGACAGGATGGAAAAGCAATGAGGAACAAGACCATTCAAATGGTCAAAGTCGTGTGGGAATGCAGTGGGCAAGAACAAGTCACGGGAAACCGAGATGAGAATGAAAGCTGACTATCCAGAGTGGTATGGTCAGTTTATGATGGCGACAAGTCTAGACTTGGATTCGAGGACGAATCCATCTCAAGTGGGGGGAGACTTGTCATGTCCCTGATTCTAGATAGAGCCTTCGGGCACAGCCATGGTACGGGAGACGTGCTAGTCAGGTCGTAAGGCCTAAAGACAAGCGTATCATGGCTGGAATGGATGGTTAAGTGCATCAGTATGCTGAGACTTGACCAGAATCGGATGGAGACAAGGAAATAAGAGCTGGATGAGTTCTAAGGCAGCTGGACGATGATGGAAAGCCGCTCAGTCAGCTAGGACAAGCTTAGTGTAGCTCACACTAGCTTGGGTCAGCTCCAGTAGCTGGATCACTAGCTCCCTCAGCTGGGGAAGCTGGCACTCAGCTCAACTCAGCTGGGTGGAGTGTTATGGTCCGGGCCAGTGTTGCCGGTCCATGGGCGGTCAAGGGTCCGGCTGGGTGGTGGCTGAACCACTAAGGGCCTATGGGTTTTTGGGTCCGTGGGTCTTGGTGGATGTACTTGGGATGCAGATTGAGGCATTGGGCCTATTTCCAGACAGCCCACACGCCAAAGGGAGCAGTTGGACGGTTGATGGGCGAAAAAAGGTGGGATTGGGCAGTTTGTGTCTTTCCCTTCCAACCGGTTGCAACTGTCCGCCCAGGCAGTTATTGGCCGACCTTTCTCTATAAATACAGACACTGGGTGTGTCGAAAATGGCATCAAATTCCTTAGGGAAAACTCTGCCAAAATCGTGACAGAAAGAAAAGAAAGAGCGAAAGAGAGAAGAAGGCCGGCCAAACCGAGACTGTGGGGTGGTGGTGATCGGACTCCGACCAGAAGTTGTCTGTGGGAAGAGGCGAGCATTGGGTGATGGCAACCAGAGGCAAGGAAAGGATCTGGAGAAGGGGTGAGCACTCCTGAGCGCACGCCCAAGGTGAGTGGGATGGACCGAACCATCCTACCATGGCGCGGTGGAATTCCGTGTTAGGCTGTGGTCGGATTGGTTGGACCAGACCATCTCTTCCTTTTCCTTACTATTCTACTTCATCTCTTCTATGTTTTGAATGTGTTGGATGATTTAGACACGTTCGACTGATCC
>NW_026015071.1:0-7500 GCF_020379485.1 Brassica napus
TTGTGTTGTGTGTTGTGGTTTCAGGATCGGACCAGGACCGTGGCAAGGCCAAGGAACCGTGAGGACTTAGCTGTGGATGGATGTGTGGGTTATGGGATAGTATTGTATTATGACTTATGACTTAGCCTATTGTGCAACTGACTGATTGTATGGATCACATGTTTATATTTATACAATGAATGTTTCTCTTGTCTATCTGGTCGTGCATTGATTGAATGAACCTCAAGATTTCGAAAATGACTTAGTGAATATGGAACTTTAAAACTGATGGAACTTAGAAACATGGTTTAGGTAAGGCACGGACCTAGTGGGACCTAAGGGTCAGGTTCGGGTCTTACAAGTTGGTATCAGAGCGGAGTTGATTCTAGGATTTGTTTGGGTTTGGGTTAGTCACCACACATCCGGCTGGTTCTCATGGTAAGGTCTGGTCGTTTTGCTTAGCCTTAGGGATTGTTGTGATTTATTTTGTTATATCATGTGAGCTGACATGATTGTTTACATGTGTTGAATCCCAAGGGTGGAAAAAGCAAGTCCAGATCTCGGAAGGGTAAGGATGGAGCTGGGGCATCCGGTCCAGTGGGTGCAGATGATGTGAATCTGGCCGCAACATTGCCAATCCAAGCGGATGGGGTTAATGTTGGGACTGGATTGCCTTCGGTTCAGCTCAACCCTACTGAGGTTCGTGTGGATGGAGCTGAGTTCCAGCTGGAACATGAGCCAGAACGAGCTGATGGAGCTAATGGAGCTGATGGGAATGGACGGCAGCAACAGGATGGGCTGGAAGGTGAAGGCGAATCTTCACAGACTGGCCGTCTTGGTGACCGTAATGGGGCTGCGGACGGCAGGGCAGCTGGTCCGGTGAACCAGGCTGCGGAACCATCCATGCATGAGGTTCTGGAGGTCATGAGAGCTATGAGTACTCAAATGTTGGCTTTGACTCAGGCGTTTACACCTTTGGGTCAGGACATACCGACTCATACTGCTATTCCTATAAGGAACCAGCAGGCTGGCCGAGCAGCAGCAGCTCCGGTAGCTGGTGGAGCAGCTCCGGTTCATGGGGAACAGGAAGCTGAGGTGATTGAGATTGACCCCCCAGCTAGGGCGACCAGGAAGGTGGATTACTTGAAGGTGCTGGAGCACATCACTCGTATGGGCACTAAACACTTTGCTGGAAGTGTTGACCCTCTTGAGGCGGATGAGTGGAGGAGCAGGTTGGCTCGTAACTTCAGCTCAAGCCGCTGCCCAGAGGACTACCAGAAGGACATTGCGGTTCACTTCTTGGAGGGAGATGCCCACAACTGGTGGTTGGCTCTTGACAAGCGCACCAATGGTACCATAGAGCGCTTTGAGGACTTTGAGGTTGAGTTCAACCACAAGTACTTCCCAGCTGAGGCATGGGACCGTTTGGAAGCTAAGTTCCTGGACTTGGTTCAGGGACGCAGGACGGTACGTGAGTACGAAGAAGAGTTCAACCGACTCAGGCGCTATGTGGGTAAGGAGTTGGAGGACGAGGCAGTTCAGGTTCGCCGGTTCATCAGAGGCCTTAGGGCTGAACTCCGGACCTATTGCTCAGTCCGTACCTTCTCCACTGTGTCTGAGCTGGTTGAGAGGATGGCCTTGCTTGAGGTCAACCTTGCGGATGAGCATAAGCAGAAGGTCAAAAGTGTGGTGGTGGCTTCAAGCCAGAGTGGTGACCGGAAGAGGAAAAGGGACCAGGCTGAAGAGGGTAAAACCTCAAGTGGTAGGCCTGTGTGTCCCAAGTGTGGCCGACACCATGGAGGTGAATGTTGGAGAGCAATGGGAGCTTGTCTTCGATGTGGTAAGATGGATCACTCAGCTCGGGACTGTCCTAGACAGGAGCAAGGAGCTGGTGGTGATACCAGGACTTGCCACTACTGTGGAAAGAAGGGACATCTCCGTAAGGATTGTCCCAAGTTAGCAGCCGGGTCGAGCAAGGGCCGTGGTGAGGGCAACAAGCCAGACCAGAACCGCGGTCAGACCTCTGCACCCCGCGTCTATGAGCTGTCCAAGGATGAGGACAAGGCTGGACCATTCCTCGCGATCACTGGTAATGTGTCTGATCTTATTCTTTTCAATTCAGTAGAATTGCATGGTATGGAACCTAGGACGGTTAGATACTTAGTTTGGGTCATGTGTAGGGACCCTAAGTATTGGTGGTGTGGAAACACATGTACTTTTCGATACTGGAGCTACACATAGTTTTGTGAGTCCAGGGATGCTCGGAAAGGGGTTGTTCCAGTTGGGAACGGGGGATTGTCCTGGGGTAGTGAATGCGGCCGGTGGGCAAGTGATGCATTCGCTAGGGGTGATTCAGGACGTCCCAGTAATGATCCAGGACAGGGTCATGCCTGTGGATCTTGTGGTAGTCCACCTAAAGAATCACGAGGTGATCTTGGGTATGGACTGGCTTGGAAAGTATCGGGCCACTCTTGACTGTCACCGGGGGCGTGTGCTTTTTGAGAGTGGGTGTGGGGCTCCGATCAGGTTCCAAGGTATACGTCCGATCTCTGGATGCTTGGTGGTGTCAGCTATCCATGTTGAGAGGATGCTGAGGAAGGGTTGTGAGGCTTATCTGGCCACAATCGCCACTAAGGAGGTCGTAGGGGGTGGTGACCCGGAGGGAATACCGCTGGTTGGTGAGTTCCAGGATGTGTTTAGGGCGCTACAGGGCATTCCCCCTGATAGGTTGGATCCATTCATAATAGAACTCGAACCAGGGACGGCCCCATTATCCAAAAGTCCCTACAGAATGGCTCCTGCCGAGATGGCCGAGCTTAAGAAGCAACTTGAAGAGTTGCTGGATAAGGGTTTCATACGGCCTAGTGTGTCACCCTGGGGAGCACCAGTCCTCTTTGTGAAGAAGAAGGATGGGTAGCTTCAGATTGTGTATTGACTATCGAGGGTTTAAACCGGGTGACTGTGAAGAACAAGTACCCATTGCCTCGGATAGATGAGTTGTTGGATCAGCTCAAGGGTGCAAAATGGTTTTCTAAAATCGATTTGGCTTCAGGGTATCATCAGATTCCCATTGAACCAAATGATGTAAGGAAGACAGCCTTCCGAACCAGGTATGGCCACTATGAGTTTGTGGTCATGCCATTTGGATTAACCAATGCACCAGCAGCTTTCATGAAGATGATGAACAGCATATTCAGGGATTTCCTGGATGAGTTTGTAATCATCTTCATTGATGATATCTTGGTCTACTCCAAGACCAAAGAGGATCATGAGAGACATCTAAGAGCAGTGTTGGGACGATTGAGGGAACAACAGCTCTATGCCAAATTGAGCAAGTGCAGTTTTTGGCAAAGAAGTGTTGGGTTCCTGGGTCACATTGTATCCGACCAAGGTGTCTCCGTGGACCCGGAAAAGATTAAGGCCATACAAGAATGGCCTAGACCTAAGAGTGCAACTGAAGTCAGGAGCTTTCTAGGTCTGGCCGGTTATTACAGGAAGTTTGTCAAGGGGTTTGCCAGCTTGGCTCAACCTATGACACAACTGACTGGGAAAGACGTGAGGTTTGTATGGTCTGAGAAATGTGAGGAATGTTTCTCTGCACTTAAGCACATGTTGACAAGTGCACCGGTATTGGTGTTGCCAGAGGCAGACCAACCATATGTGGTTTACACAGACGCCTCCATAACCGGATTAGGATGTGTATTAACCCAACATGGGAAGGTCATCGCTTATGCCTCTAGGCAGTTGAGGAAGCATGAGGGGAACTATCCAACCCACGACCTTGAGATGGCCGCAGTGGTGTTCGCCCTCAAGATATGGCGATCATACTTGTATGGTGCCAAGGTTCAGATTTTGACCGACCACAAGAGTCTCAAGTATATATTCACTCAACCTGAGTTGAATTTGAGGCAAAGGAGATGGATGGAGTTCGTGGCCGATTATGATCTGGATATTGCTTACCATCCAGGTAAAGCAAACCTAGTGGCCGATGCCTTAAGCCGTAGGAGAGCTGAGGTATCAGCCGAGAGGGAAGCAGAGGTGCTGGAAGGGATGGTTAGGACATTGCATTTAAACACACTGGCCAGCGAGGACGAGCCGTTGGGTTTAGAAGCAGTGAACCAGGCTGATCTCCTTACCAGGATCAGGCAAGCACAAAGCTTGGATGAGAACCTCCAGAAGGTTGCTCTGAATGATAAAACCGAGTACCAGGTTGCGAGTGATGGTACGATTTTGGTCCATGGGAGGATCAGTGTTCCGAATGTAAGGGAACTAAAGGAAGAGATTATGAGTCAGTCTCATAAGTCTAAGTTCTCTGTGCACCCGGGACTGAACAAGATGTACAAGGATATCAAGAGGTACTATCATTGGATCCGTATGAAGACGGATGTGGCCGAGTGGGTGGCTAAGTGTCCTACTTGCCAACTCGTCAAGGCTGAGCACCAAGTACCCAGTGGATTACTCCAGAATCTACCTATTCCAGAATGGAAGTGGGATCACATCACCATGGACTTTGTGTCAGGTTTTCCCATGACCAGGAATAGAAAGGATTCGGTTTGGGTAGTGGTGGATCGTCTGACCAAGTCAGCTCTGTTCATACCAATCAAGAAGACTGATGGTGTGGAGCCCTTGGTACAGATTTACATGGATCAGGTGGTACGCCTGCATGGTGTACCAGCCAGTATTGTGTCGGATAGGGACCCTCGGTTCACTTCTTATTTCTGGAAGGCTTTCCAAAAGGCCTTGGGAACAAGAGTGCACATGAGCACAGCCTATCACCCCCAAACGGATGGTCAGTCTGAAAGAACCATCCAGACGTTGGAAGACATGTTAAGGGCTTGTGTCTTGGACTGGGGAAATTCCTGGGAAAGACACTTGCCATTGGTAGAGTTTGCTTACAACAACAGCTTCCATACCAGTATTGGGATGTCGCCCTACGAAGCTTTGTACGGACGGCCCTGCAGGACACCATTATGCTGGACCCAGTGGGGGAGCGCAGCATGATAGGACCTGAGATAGTGGAGGAGACCACGGAGAAGATTAAGTTCATCCGTGACAAGATGAAGGAGGCACAGGACCGTCACAAGTCTTATGCGGATAAGAGAAGGAAACATGTTGAGTTTGAGGTGGACGACATGGTCTACCTCAAGATGATTACTTTCAGAGGTCGGAAAAGGGTTTCTGGCCGAGGGAAGTTGGATCCAAGGTACTTGGGTCCATTCCGGATCATTGAGAGAGTTGGTTCGGTGGCTTACAAGCTTAACCTACCAACTGAGATGGAAGCATTTCATAATGTATTCCATGTGTCTCAATTGAGAAAATGTCTTTCAGATCAAGACATTGTGATACCGGAAATTCCATCTGATCTAGGCACGAACCTCACCTTGGAGACAAGGCCGGTTCGGATTGTAGACAGGATGGAAAAAGCAATGAGGAACAAGACCATTCAAATGGTCAAAGTCGTGTGGGAATGCAGTGGGCAAGAACAAGTCACTTGGGAAACCGAGATGAGAATGAAAGCTGACTATCCAGAGTGGTATGGTCAGTTTATGATGGAGACAAGTCTAGACTTGGATTCGAGGACGAATCCATCTCAAGTGGGGGAGACTTGTCATGTCCCTGATTCTAGATAGAGCCTTCGGGCACAGCCATGGTACGGGGAGACGTGCTAGTCAGGTCGTAAGACCTAAAGACAAGCGTATCATGGCTGGAATGGATGGTTAAGTGCATCAGTATGCTGAGACTTGACCAGAATCGGATGGAGACAAGGAAATAAGAGCTGGATGAGTTCTAAGGCAGCTGGACGATGATGGGAAGCAGCTCAGTCAGCTAGGACAAGCTTAGTGTAGCTCACACTAGCTTGGGTCAGCTCCAGTAGCTGGATCACTAGCTCCCTCAGCTGGGGAAGCTGGCACTCAGCTCAACTCAGCTGGGTGGAGTGTTATGGTCCGGGCCAGTGTTGCCGGTCCATGGGCGGTCAAGGGTCCGGCTGGGTGGTGGCTGAACCACTAAGGGCCTATGGGTCTTTATTGGGTCCGTGGGTCTTGGTGGATGTACTTGGGATGCAGATTGAGGCATTGGGCCTATTTCCAGACAGCCCACACGCCAAAGGGAGCAGTTGGACGGTTGATGGGCGAAAAGGTGGGAATTGGGCAGTTTGTGTCTTTTCCCTTCCAACCGGTTGCAACTGTCCGCCCAGGCAGTTATTGGCCGACCTTTCTCTATAAATACAGACACTTGGGTGTCGAAAATGGCATCAAATTCCTTAGGGAAAACTCTGCCAAAATCGTGACAGAAAGAAAGAGAGAAAGAGAGAAGAAGGCCGGCCAAACCGAGACTGTGGGTGGTGGTGATCGGACTCCGACCAGAAGTTGGTCTGTGGGAAGAGGAGAGCATTTGGTGATGGCAACCAGAGGCAAGGAGAAGGATCTGGAGAAGGGCTTGAGCACTCCTGAGCGCACGCCCAAGGATAGGACCAGGACCGTGGCAAGTCCAAGGAACCGTGAGGACTTAGCTGTGGATGGATGTGTGGGTTATGGGATAGTATTGTATTATGACTTATGACTTAGCCTATTGTGCAACTGACTGATTGTATGGATCACATGTTTATATTTATACAATGAATGTTTTCTCTTGTCTATCTGGTCGTGCATTGATTGAATGAACCTCAAGATTTCGAAAATGACTTAGTGAATATGGAACTTTAAAACTGATGGAACTTAGAAACATGGTTTAGGTAAGGCACGGACCTAGTGGGACCTAAGGGTCAGGTTCGGGTCTTACAGAACAGTCCAACACTACGTACCCGAACCGTTCGGGTACTGGGGGGTAGGAGGCTCAAGGGAGTGCCTACCCCTTATATATACAAAACGCTTTTTTTCAGTCTGTCACCAGTATATTGGTTGTGTTCCGGGGAGTATTTTAATGTAAAAAACCAAAATACTTCGAATTTGATCTGATTTTTTGCATGCTTCATAAGGATGGTTAAAGCTATTTTCTGGTAATTTTCATAAATTTCTTTTGCTTCTAACCATGTCTTTGCATGCTACAAAGGTCGGAGTTTTGTGTCTAAACGGATGTCTACAGCAACTTTTGATCAACCTTGACATCCTAAACTCTTTGTTGACATATTTTTGATGTTTCCTTTCAGAAAACTTTCTTCAAAAATATTAATTTTTGCATTTTTGGCTTCTCGGTGATTTTGGCTGTCCGTGGGTGATTTCGCCCACGTGGGCTGTCTGTTCAGTACACACACGGACGTCCGTGTGTGTCCGTCAGCACACACAGGACGTCCGTGGCGTCCGTCAGCACACACAGGACGTCCGGCTGTCCATCAGTACACATATCAGCACGCTCCGTGGACTGTTCGGGTGATTTTGGCCCACGTGGGCTGTCTGTTCAGTACACACAGGACTCCGTCAGCACACGCAGGACGTCCGTGGCTGTCCGTGTGTGTCCGTGTGTCCGTCAGTGCACACAGGACGTCCGTCAGCACACACAGGACGTCCGTCAGCACACGCAGGA